>NW_026725763.1:0-50068 GCF_029784015.1 Lycium ferocissimum
TGATCCCGTTTACTACATTTCATGACTTCCCCATACTCGGTACATATTCATCTTGACCCCCTTTCTTCGGGGGCTACGTTTCATACCGCGCGAGTACGCCGAGATGAGTTGAAGACGTTAGCGAAGAGATGTTCTCGCGGGATTGGCGAGCTCCGGTTGCTCGGAGTGCGCCAGAAGTCAAAAGTATTATGTTATAGTATCATGTTACGTATTTAGAGACTTTGCGAACGTGTCGTGGGTATAAGATGTCGGTTATGTGCCGGCTATGTAAGCCGACGGTTATTACGCATTGTATTACAAGCTCTGTATGTTTCTATATGTTACAGATTTTCATTGATTCGAGAAAAACAAAAGTATATTATTGTTCGAAAAATTTTCATTATGTATTTGTGTTACGATTGGAAGCTAGGTGTGATTATGAGTGTTATGTGAGTAATGGAGTTCGCTCGCCCTAAACAAGAGGGTCGGTGCCATCACACTAACGAATTAGGGTGTGACGGTATATAAGCTAAGAAAACCATGCCTTATTGAAAGAAGGGTTATAACACATACCTTTTCGTTTAGCTATTCTATCGCTTGAACGTTCTCCTTCAATGCTCACGTTTCTACCTTCATTAGAGTTTATACTAACATTAGATAATCGATAGCTTAACATACTTGACTAAAGCTAGAGATAATTGGGAAGCATCTCCTTTGTTTATACAACTTCCTCCATATCATATATCAACTCCCAAACATCTATAATAACATTCACAACATCATATCAATAGTCTTTATCTTCCTACATTATCCATATTTCTCAATTCACTTCACATCATCCATATCCATGGTCATGGCACACTATTACATTCACTCATATACAATGTCTATCCCATGTTCTTAATTTCATTTATAACATGATTATAATCATAACATATCAAGAATCATGACTCGTTCAAAGAAAATACTACTCAAATGATACTACTTTCACATTCATGACCCATTTTCTATCTCCTTACAATCAGTCTTTCAACCTCTCAATACCTTAAACAACATGGAAATACCATAAAACTTACCTTAGATGGTGTAGGAATGGACTTTGGGTGGAAACACTTCACTTGAGTAAAACCCTAGTTCCACTTTCTTGTCTTAGATGAGCTTTAATGAGTTTCTTACACTTGATTCTCTTGGTTTGATGAAGTTGATCATTAATTTCCTTGAATTCTTGTGGAAGAGGTTTGGAGAAATATTCTAGAGAGTTCTTGAGAGAAGGGGAGTGAAGATGAAATGAAATGAAATGAACTTGGTCCCCTTTTAATAATTCTGTCAAATGTCCCGACTCGGTTCTACGGACCAACGTACGGTCCGTATAATTTATATGGACCGTATGTCTAGTAGATTTGGTTCGGTGAAATTTTGCCATTACGGGCAGAATATACGACCTAACATACGGACGATATATTTTATACGGCTTGATATGTTGCAGGCCTAATTCCCGACTTTTCCGAACTCATTCTCGTCGACTCGTTTGATCTCCAATCCTTATGGAACCTTCTTAACACTTGTTTAGTACCTCATTAATAATCTAAGGGACATTATAACTCTTCTTCAAAATATCATTAAGTCATCATTAACTTGTTACTCGTAAATCTCTTCTGATACATAACGTATACCTTGCCTTTTCTTGGCAACTTTCTTCTCTTACCTCGAATGTCTTTGAAATCTCTATTAGGATCATCAAATGCTATTTCTTTCTTAATGAAATATTGCATACTTTGTTCCCTTCGTTAGTCTATTCACTGTGCATCAACGGAGAATTTTTCGAGGTGTAACATATACTCTTAGTTTACTTGCTTTTCATAAAAAGCATATGAGTTGTGTTGTATGTATGCATTTCAACCATTTAGTTCATTTGAGTGGGAAAGCATGATCTAAATTGGATAGTATCCAAGAGTCTAAAGTAACGACCATATGAGTCCTTTAGCGTAAATTTGCTTAAATAGATATTTGCTATACATATATAGTCTTGACTTGGTTTTGAATGGATGTTTATTCCGATGTATTATATCTTCAGAGGAGCATACTCTGGCATACCCCATTGGGTTCAGTCGGATGTAGATTCCAGATTTGTAATTGACCGGGTAAGATGTAGGTGAATACTCCCCACTCCGGAAGATGGGGTAAGACATGGACAAATACGTACCGTGTCCCGTGAGAATAGATTCAGATTCAATGTATTTCATATAAGTGACCCGGGTAAGATATGGGTAAATAATCCCCACTCCGGAAGACGGGGTAAGACATCGGTAAATACGTACCGTGTCCCGTGAGAATAGATTCAGATTCAATGTATTTCATATAAGTGACCCGGGTAAGATGTGGGTAAATAATCCCCACTCCGGAAGACGAGGTAAGACATGGACAAATACGTACCGTGTCCAGTGAGCACAGATTCAGACTTAGTGTATCTCATATGCCGCTTGTTTATGCTTCGCTGATTTCGGCTTGACTTCGGTGTTCGTATATATTTAATATACTTGTACTGTTTAATTGCTTTTATGCATTATCAGGAATTTCTAAGACTTGTCCCAGGGGTAAGCTGAAAGTGTGTCGATGATCTTGCTGGTCTTTTAGATTCACACTTGTTGATGTTTATATGTGTGTAGGTGTTGATAACAGTAACCAGGTAGCCGATGTCTGATTATTCCAGCTTCCTCAGTCAGTTCAGTCGAGGTGAGCCACTGTTAGATCATGAAGGCCTCTTCTTCTTTAGTTGACATAGTATTATTCCGAGCCACGTCTCGTACTTTGTATTCAGACTAGTAGTTCCATGACTTAGATATATTACAGGGTTTATAGGCAGACTCAGTAGTTGTATTTCGCTTCCACACTCTTCTTTATATTATGAGACATTGAGTATTATTCATTTTATTCGTTAATTTTTGCATGATTAGCTTAGAGGGTTCGCCTTATGGGTAGAAGCTCGTCAGGTGCCCTGTCATGTCCTGATTGTTAGATTTGGGTCGTGACATATGGGCCACATATGAATGGTTTCGTCTTTGGCCAAGAAAATCCTTCGAGCAAGATATTACTAGATGACAATGGAAGGAGATTGCTGTAAATTTATGCAAAGATGCCATCAATGTCAGCTTCACGGAGATCTAATCAAGGTCCTACCAAGTGAACTCAACACCATGAGCTCACCTTGGCCATTCGTCGCTTGAGGTATGGATTTCATCAGACCTATCAAACCAGCCGCCTCAAATGGGCATCGGCTCATTTGGTCGCCATAGATTACTTCACCAAATGGGTGCAAGCCACATCGTACAAGTCAGTGACAAAGAAAGTAGTAGCTGATTTCGCGCGAAACAACATCATATGCCGCTTTGGCATACCTGAGTCCATCATAACGGATAATGGTGCGAATCTGAATAGCCACCTGATGAAGGATATCTGTGAGCAGTTCTAAATCACTCATCGGAACTCAACGGCCTACCGGCCACAAATGAATGAAGTTGTAGAAGCAGCTAACAAAAACATCAATAGATTACTGAGGAAGATGACGGACAATTGCAAGTGCTGGCACGAACAACTGCCATATGCTTTATTAGGATACCGTACAACAACCCGAGCTTCAATAGGGGCAACTCCTTATTTGGACATCTATGGTATCGAAGCAGCCATACCTGCCAAGGTTGAAATACCATAATTGGGAATCATTCAAGAAGCAGAATTGGATGATGCAGAATGGGTCCGGACTCGATATGAGCAATTGGCTCTAATAGATGAGAAGAGGATGGTCGTCGTATGTCACGGTCAACCATACCGACAAAGGATGGCCCGAGCTTTCAACAAATAGGTCAGAGCCCGACTCTTTCAAATAGGGCAAATGGTACTCAAAAGAGTGTTCCCGCACCAAGACGAATACAAAAGGAAATTTGCTCCCAACTGGCAAGGCCCATATGTGGTCCGAAAAGTACTCCCCGGAGGAGCAATAGTGTTAGCAGAAATGGATCGGCAGGAATGGTCCAAGCCAATCAACTCAGATGCAATAAAGCAGTACTATGCGTAAAGACACATTTTTCAATTGTAATAGTTATCTATTTGCTTGTAATGGCTATTTCTCTGCTTGTAATCGTTTGTAATAAATTAGGAAAAAACCAAATGATTTCCTTGTAATTTGAACTACGCAATGACCTGACTTCCCCACAGTGGGATACGTAGGCAGTCCATTTGGGACCTGGTCACATCATTAGTAAAAAGCAAAACTCAATTACTTTATTCTGAACTACGTTCAACCTGATTTCTGCTGCGACAGGATACGTAGGCGCTCTTTGAGCTCGGTCGTACCAAAAGAAGATAAAATAAGAAATTCCTAGGAAGCCTCAGAGTCAGGATTTCAAGGAGAATTCAAATTTGGCACGAACAGATAGTCATACACGCCCAACTAGGGCAAAATTTTTTGAGAGGATCTCAAAAATTCCTCCAACAAGTTCTTCACAAGAATCAGCCAATCTAGAGTCTCAAACTGGAGTAGAAATTTTGAGGATACCTCAAAATTTCCTACGTTAAGATTCGTCACGAGAGTTCGCCAAACGAATAGGTAAACTGGGCAGAATTTTTTAGAGGATCTAAAAAATTCGGCACAAGAAAGCAGGAGCCTCGGTACATCAAAAGCAGCGGGGAAAGAAAGACTCCTCATTCAAAAGCACATGTCATAACAATCAACTTAAACCATTTTGAAATATATATATTACAAGTGAACAACCAATGATCAACAAAAATGATTTTCCTTTTATGTTAAGATAAATTCATCTTCCAAATACCGAATCCAAAAAGGTTGAACCAAAAGGAGCTGGCAAAGCTGAAGACGCAGCCAGAGGCAGCAACATGGATCAACTTTATTAAGAAACTAAACCCTTGCTGATGCAGGTCTCCGTGTCGTCAGGAGGACGACCCATTTCTCTAACTTTGTTTCGTGTTCAGGTAAAAGATAAGACCGCCAAGCGAGATCAAAGTCGCCACCGAAGAAAGGGTTTATAGCTATCAAAAGCCACGAGGGATATAAAAGGATGATGATGACACAAGGGAGAATATCTAGACATGAGGGCTAAAAAATGATCTAAATTCCTTAAGGGCAGACATCTAGCCATGAGGGATATTAAAGGACGAAAATGCTATAAGGACAAATATCTAGCCACAAGGGCTGCAAATGACCAAAATGCCACAAGGGAAGACATCAGGACAAAAGGGTCATAACAAAGCAAAATGACACATTTGACCAAGAGGGTCACAGCCAAATATAAAGGATGAAATAAAGATGATTTAGCCGAAGGGGCCATATCTGTCATTAACATTACAGTGAGGTCCATTCATACAAACATTGCCGTGAGTGCCATTCATACTAACATTGCCGCGAGGGCCATTCATTCAAACATTACTGTGAGGGCCATTCATTCAAACATTGTCGTGAGGGCCATTCATTCAAACAGGCTGTTACACCCCGTATCTTAGAACTAAGGTTAGACTCGTATCGTTGCAGGTTTAGTGAAAAAACTGAAGGTTTGAATGTTTTGCAAAAATGGTTGATAGGTTTACTTCGAGTAGACGTAGCCCCTAGATTAGTTGGGAATTTGGGAAAGTACCCTTAATGAAACCTGTAGTACGTAGAAATACCTTTCTGACCATATAAGGACCAGGCCAATCAGAGATTAGAGAAGGAAGATATGATCATCGCACGGTGAGTAATAGTAAGGCGCTTAAGATTCTATAGAACCGGCTAAGTTTTCGATACGTCTTCCTTCCATCCCAATTTCATGAAAATTCGTTGAGAATTTGAGAAAACTTAAAACATGAAAGTTGTAGATCTTTAAAATACCTTTCTAATGATATGTTTTGGAGGCTGAATGGAGATATGTACAAGAAGTTATGCCCATTTTACATAACCCTATCCAAAACTGACACAGGCCGCGCGTGAGGGCGCGTGTGATGGCCCCGCGTCGTGGGTTGAATGCACAAAAACACCCTCTCTGACCAGAAACTTATAGAGGTCCCGTGTTGGACGTCCGATGAGGGCCAACCCGGATGGGTCGGGTTTTGGGTCAAAACCTCATATTTTCGCATTTTTCTTATATTTAAGCTTGAAGTTTATTTTTCTAACACCCCTAATCATGAAAAATCATCCTAAGGAAAGAGAGAACAAGTCCCAAGCCTTAAGAACCCTCCAAGGTAAGTTTTATCATGATTCTAGGTTGAATTCAAGTCCCTAATGCCTTTCTAACTTGAGTAAACCCTTCTAATCGATAGAGTTGTGATTGGAACAATATTATTGGACGTGGAAACCCTAGAACTCAAATTCAAGAGGATTGAACTTCAAAAAGGTAATGCTCTACTCTCTAATCATTCATAATAGTGAATTGATGAGTTCTTGGGAGAATAGTAAATGGATTTAATAAAGAGAATTACGCGAACTATAGTGGGGTTTTGGATTATTGACTTGAGATTGTTGTAATCATTTGAATGATGAAATATGGTGTTAGTATATCTATTTGGGATGGTAGAATCACCTAGAAGCATGAGGATGGGAATTGGATGGAGAAAACACCATTAATAAGGACTACGAAGCTTTATGCCCATAAGGTGTTTGATAAAATGCTTAAATGACCAAAGCATGAATATTAGTGCTAATATAGAATCCCTTTGACTTGTATTGCTATAGATTAAAGTTGAAAGGGTTGACGAACGTCGTATTATGCTCATAAAGCAGGAAGTTAAGGTATGTGAGGCTAACTCTCTACTTTTGGGAATGTTAATGATTCTCCTTACTCCACGTTCGTTTACAACGTTACTAATTGCCTCAAAAATATAGTTAACCTTAGTTCCTTGAATAGTTACAGAACTTCTATTCTCTAGTTTCATAATTCATTCTTGACTTTCATTTCGAATGTTGTGAGCTCAGTACGTAATCAATATAACTTGTGTTTGATACCCATCAGTCTCAGGCTAGAATACTCAACATGTTTATAAATAGTTAAAGCTTCAGTTCTCATAATCAGTTCATGAATACATGTCTGAGTGAATTATTGCCCAGTGTGTTAATGTTGTATCTTTCAGCATGATTCTCAGTTCTTTTATGTAAATTGTTTGATGATGAACACCTGTGTTATTGGGCTTAAGGCCACAGTTATGTATACATATACTTGGGCTCGAGGTCGTAGCTTGTGCAGATATATATTGGACCTGAGCCATAGATTATTTACTCAGATAAATAGGTGGTTCCTCATTCAAAATAGGGAATATTCATATCTTTACTTCCTTATTCCAGTTCAGTTATCAGTTATCAGTTATCAGTTCAGTTTCAGTTTCAGTTTCAGTATTTACTGTTCTTTCTTTCAGTTGCTTTACATATCAGTGCAATTCAAATGTGCTAAACTCTTTTGCTTGGGGCTTGCATCTCGCGATGCAGGTAATGATTTACATGTTGACGATTCTGCTTACTAGGACCTTCTCGTATCAACTGCTTGGTGACCCTAATTCCCTCGGGGCGTTATCATACTTTTAGTCTTTATAGTAGTTCAGTCAGTGAGGTATGCCAGGGGCCTTGTCCCGGTAAAAAAATTAGTAGTTCAGTACTCTTTAGAGGCTTCGTAGACTATAGTCTAGTCAGTCAGATGTTTAGCAGCTTTTTTGTTAGCCTTGTCGGCTACTTATTCAGACTTTCAGAATTATTCAGTATTTACACATTTATGATATGTCAGTCAGATTTTAGTAGAACAACATATGTTAATGTTACTTTCGTATTCAAGTATGTTTTGATATCACATATTGATTCAGCCATCCAGTTGGTTAATTCGGTCACATGCAGTCAGGCACCGAGTGTCGTGTTAAGGCCATGGTTCGAGGTATGATAAAGCTTGGTATCAGAGCACTAGGTTCAAGTTTCCTAGGGAGTCTATGAAGCCGTGTCCAGTGCGGTCACTCTTACGTGTGTGTGTGCACCATACATGTAAACAGTTGACCACCAAGACATCTAAGATTGTCTCACTTCTTTCATACTCTAGATCGTGTAGTTAGAACTATGCTCTCAGGAATCCTTCTAACTCGTGCGAATTAAGTGTTTCAAAAAATGCCTGCGAAGAGAAAGTACACTAAGAGGACTTCAGCTGCTAGCCAAAGGGCTATGGCTAATCTTTGCTCAAGAAGAGAACACCCAGACCCAGGGAGCCACCTCAGTTCTGGCACCCCCCGCCTGCACCGAAGGCTGCGGAGGTCCCAGTTACTCCACCGCCCAGTGCTTCAGACATGGATGTCAGGGGAGCTATCCAGTTGCTCGCCCAAATTGTTGCTACTCAGGCTCATAGGCAGGGAACAAGTGCTATTGATGGGATAGGTAGTTCCAGGTCTAGGGAATTCCTTAATATGAAATCTCCAGTTTTCACAGGGACCAAAAAGGATGAAGATCGGCAAAATTTCATTGATGAAGTTCAAAAGATATTTCGAGTGATGCATGCTACAAACACAGAGGCAGTAGAGTTAGGTGTATTCCAGTTGAAGGATGTTGCTAACATTTGGTATGAAACATGGGAAGAGTCCCAAGGGGAAGATGCTGTTCCTGCGACTTGGAAAGAGTTTGTAGAGGCGTTTCTTGAGCATTTTCTGCCCATTGAGGTTTTTGAAGCTAAGGCTTTAGAGTTCGAGAGACTCAGACAGAATGAGATAAGTATGAACGAGTACTACCTTAAGTTCGTCGCTCTGACCAAGTATGCTCCGGAGATGGTGCGTGATATGAGGGCCAGAGTTAGGTGATTTGTGTTGGCCTTTCTACCCGACTTGCATGGTGATACTAATATAGCTGCTCAGAACAATGACATAACAATTTCTAAGATGGTTGCCTTTGTTCAAGGGAAAAAAGATAGGCTGAAAGAAGAAGAGCGGCTACAGAAGGAGAAGGACAGGGAATTCAGCAAGAGAGCTAAGTCTGCAGGGAATTTCAATCATGGGGGATCTCAAGGAGGTGGAAACCGCCAGTTCTTCAGGAAACCAAAGTTAGGACCTACTCCATATTCAACTAATGCACCAGTTCAACTGTCCAAGTTTAGCAAGAAGAGCTAAAATTTTAGAGCAACAGACTCATAGTCGCATGCTAGTGTGGGCTACAGAGTCCCTAATTACCCTACTTGCAACACGTGTGGTAAGAGGAACCCAGGGGTGTGTCATTCAGGTATAATGGTTGCTTTGGGTACTGTCAGTAGGGTCACTTCTTGAGGGATTGTCCATCAACAAGGCATAACAATGGAGGTAACGTGGCTCAATCCATAAATTCAGCAGCTCCTCGCAATTCTCAGGCCTAACAGGGGTGTGGTGTGGCAAAGTAAGGCAATACGGGTGGTGGTCAGAACTGGTCTATATGCACTGGCAAGCCGTCAGGATACAGAGGCTCGTGGAGATATTGTCACAGGTATGCTAACAGTCTTCACTTTCGATGTTTATGCTCTTATGGATCCAGGATCCACCCTATCTTATGTAACCCCATATATTGCTAAGAAATTTGGGATTGAACCCGAAAAGTTTAGTGAACCCTTTGAAGTGTCCATTCCAGTTGGAGAATTAGTTATAGCTAGACGTATTTATAGGGGATTTCCAGTCAAAGTGTATCATCACCTTCTTTGTAGCAGACTTAGTAGAATTGGAGATGGTAGATTTTGATGTAATCCTAGGCATGGATTGGTTAGAGTCCTATTATGCCACAGTGGGTTGTAGAACCAAGAAAGTGCGCTTCAAATTTCCCGATGAACCAATCTTAGAATGGAAGGGTGATGCAGTAGCACCTAAGGGTAGGTTTATTTCCTATCTTAAAGCCAGAAAGATGATCTCTAGAGGGTATATCTATCATCTAGTTCGAGTTAGGGATGCAAATGCTCAAACCCTCACTCTCCAGTCCGTACTAATTGTAAATGAGTTCACAGAAGTATTCCCTGAGGATCTTCCTGGAGTCCCTCCTGATAGGGAGATTGACTTTGGATTGATGTACTTCCCGGCACTAAGCTGATATCTATTCTGCCTTATAGAATGGCTCCAGCAAAGTTGAAGAAGCTAAAAGTGTAGTTGAAAGATCTTCTAGATAAGGGATTTATAAGGCCAAGTGTCTCACCTTGGGGCGCACCGATCTTGTTTGTCCGAAAAAAAATGGTCTCTGCGTATATGTATTGACTATCGTTAGTTAAATAAAGTCACCATCAAGAACAAGTATCCTCTCCCCAGATCAATGATTTATTTGATCAACTTCAGGGTGCCTAGTGTTATTCCAAGATTGACCTCAGATCAGGGTACCATCAGTTGAAAGTTAAGGAGGTGGATATTCCTAAAATAGCTTCCAGGACTTGTTATGGGCATTTTAAATTTTTAGTGATGTCGTTTGGTTTGAGGAATGCACCACCAGCTTTCATGGACCTTATGAACAGGGTTTTCAAGCCTTATTTTGATTTGTTCGTTGTTATGTTTATTGATGATATCCTAATTTATTCCCGTAGCAAGACTGATTTGCAGACACTGCAGGATCGCAAGCTATATGCAAAATTTTCTAAGTGTGAATTCTGGTTGAAATTAATAGCATTTTTGGGCCATGCCCTTCAGGCGAAGGCGTGAAAGTGGATTTTCGGAAAATAGAGGCAGTGAAGAATTGGCCTAGACCCACCTCAGTATCCGATATAAGAGGTTTTTTGGGTCTAGCAGGCTATTACAGGTATTTTGTAAAGGAATTTTCCTCTATCTTGTCCCCTTTGACTAGACTAACTCAGATGAAGGCCAAGTTTCAGCGGTCAGATGCTTGCGAGAAAATTTTTGAGGAATTGACGAAGAGGTTGACTTCAACTCCAGTCTTGATGCTACCGGAAGGAACCAAGTGGTTCGTTGTTTATTGTGATGCTTCAGGGGTTGGTCTTGGGTGCGTGCTAATGCAACACAGTAAAGTTATAGTCTATGCGTCCATACAGCTAAAGGCTCATGAGAAGAATAATCCGACTCATGACCTTGAGTTAACAACAGTGGTGTTCGCGCTAAAGATCTGGCGTCATTATTTGTATGGAGTGCATGTTGATATTTTCACAGATCACAAGAGTCTTCAGTATATTTTCAAGCAAAGGGAGCTGAATCTTAGACGGAGAAGATGGCTCGAATTGCTTAAGGATTATGATGTTGATATCCTCTATCATCTGAGGAAAGAAAATATTGTAGCTGATGCTCTCAGTCAGTGTTCTATGGGAAGCTCAGTTCATGTTGAGACATACAAGCGAACTATGACAAAGGAAATCCATCGCTTAGCAAGCCTAGTAGTTCGACTTCTAGACTCCGAAGATGGTGACGTTGTTGTTCAGAACAGGGCTGAATCCTCCTTAGTAGCCGAAGTGAAGGAAAAGCAGTTTAGTGATCCCTACCTATTGCAGCTGAAGGAGGGGATTCACAAACACAAGACTACGGCCTTTGAACAAGGGGGAGATGATGGTACTTTGAGGTACAGAGGCAGACTATGCGTTCCAGACATAGATGGGCTCAGAGATCGGATTATGTCTGAAGCCCACAATTCTAGGTATTCTATTCACCCAGGTTCCACAAAGATGTATCATGATCTTAAGGAGATTTATTGGTGGAATGACATGAAAAAGAACGTAGCAGATTTGTGGCTAAGTGTCCAAATTGCCTGTAAGTGAAAGCCGATACAGAGGCCTAGTGGGTTGGCTTAGAACATAGACATTCTTGTCTAAAAATGGGAGATAATAAACATGGATTTCATAACAGGTTTACCTCGCTCTTTTTGAAAGCATGATTTGATTTGGGTGATTGTAGATCGACTTACCAAGTCAGCTCACTTCTTGCCAGTGAAGACTACAGATTCAGCAGAAAATTATGCCAAGTTATATATTTAGGAAATCATCCGATTGCATGGGACTCCTTTGTCCATCATTTCAGATCGTGGTGCTCAGTTTACAACAAACTTTTGGAAATCCTTTCAGAAAAGATTGGGCACAAGGCTGAACCTAAGTACAACTTTTCATCCTCAGACAGATGGCCAGGTAGAGCGCACCATTCAGACTATTGAGGATATGTTAAGGGCTTCTGTTATCGATTTTAAAGGTAATTGGGATGATCATTTGCCTCTCATTGAGTTTTCTTATAATAACAGTTACCACTCTAGTAACCAGATAGCACCGTTTAAGGCCTTGTATAGGTGGAGATGTAGGTTGCTAATTGGTTGGTTTGAGGTTGGTGAAGCAGAGTTTTTAGGTCCAGATTTGGTTTATCAGGCTATGGAGAAATTCAAGTTAATTCAGGAGCGGTTAAAAATAGCTTAGAGTGGCCAAAAGTCCTATTCGGACGTGCGGCGTAGAGACTTAGAATTTCAAGTTGATGATTGGGTGTTTCTGAAAGTTTCGCCTATGAAAGGCATTATGAGATTTGAGAAGAAGGGGAATCTTAGTCCCCGCTATATTGGGCCATATGGAATCGTGCGAAGGATCCGACAAGTGACTTATGAGTTAAAATTGCCACAAGAGTTAGCTGCTATACATCCAGTGTTTCATGTGTCTATGTTAAAGAAATTCATGGAAGACCCATCTCTTGTAGTTCTCACGGAGATTATAGGGGTTAAAGATAGCCTGTCTTACGAAGAGATTCCAGTGGCTATTCTTGTTCGTCAAATCTGCAAGTTGAGAACTAAAGAGATTGCTTCAGTGAAAGTACTATAGAGAAATCAGAAAGTTGAAGAAGCTACGTGGGAGGCCGAAGAGGAAATGAAGTCTATATATCCCCATCTCTTTGAAGAGCATGCAGAAAATGTTGAAGGTAACTAACCTTTTCATTCATATCCTTATAGTAAAATCTTCATGTTTTTCAGTCTAGTATTAATTCCGTCCAGTATTCAGTCAGCCCATTATTCAGTCAGTTCAGTAATCATGTATTCATTCAGTTCAGTAAAAATGTGTTCACATCAGTTCAGTGATCACGTGCCTCAGTTAATCAGTTTCATGTATCTGAGTTACAGAGTAAACTTTACCAAGCTTGGGTAGAGTCCCAGAATTAGCAGCGATTATAACCAAGACCATCATTCAAGGACGAATGATCCCAAGTGGGAGATAATGTTACACCCCGCATCTTAGACCTAAGGTTAGACTCGTATCGTTAGAGTTTAGTGGAAAACTGAATGTTTGAACGTTTTGCGAAAATGGTTGATAGCCCTACTTCGGGCAGCCGTAACCCCTTGATTAGTTGGGAATTTGGGAAAGTATCATGAATGAAAGTTGCAATACGTAGAAATACCCTTCTAACCATATAAGGACTAGTCCAATCAGAGATCGGAGGAGGAATATATGTGTTATGTTCACTTTTACGCGGGCGCATAAAAGCTATGAAGAGGTTGTTGGTGCACTAATTGGATTTTAGTATTTTAAAGTCGCCACCTAATTTATTTAGGGGTAATTAGGAAAACCGAGTTAAAAGGGTTTATTCAAACAAGTGAAAAATTCTTTGGTCCAGAGTTCGAGGTAAGGCTTCTGGTGATCCCCTAGGGAAGGTTTTAAGCACCTAGTATTAAAGATCCATAGAATACAGTTGACCTACGAGCTTCAATGCGTGATTTATTGTATTTATTTTCTTAAGTTTAGTTTTCCCCAAAATTGTCATTCATTTATCATAAAATTCAAAATTTCGTTTTGGTTTCAAAATCCGTATAAGTGTTCAACTCACTTTATTGCCGGACTAAGACACACTCGGGATTTCTCCCAAGTAGAGTCACTACTATTTTAGTCCTAATAAAATGAGTTTAGTACTTATAGGTTTTTATTACATATATAGGAAAGTATGGAGTATATATCCCATTTATATATATATATATATATATATATATATATATATATAATGAAAGTTTATATATATATATATATATAATGAAAGTTTTTATTTTAAGTCCATTTTTTATTCATTTGAAGCTCATATAAGTCAACTTTATTCCAATCCAAAGCCATCTTAACCTCAAATCTGTCCAAGTGAATTTCTCCTCATTTTCAGTCCATAAAGTTTGGGCTTTTGGCCCCAACAGTCTCAATTCTCTTTTTGCAAATCATTTAAATCCAAACCACAAAGTCCTTTATTTTCTGGCGATTTTATCAAGTTTTCAGAATTCAGTCCAAGTTAAAGGATGTCCATTATCATTTTCATAGTTTCACAACTGTCTTTAAATTCATTTTCTCTCGTTTTCTTGGCCCAAATCAGTTTTTAAAGTCCATTAAGCTGTTTGAAACTTTCCATAATGGGTTGGAGGCCCAAAATCGATTTAAACATTGTCATTTTTATTATCAAGTTCTACAAAGGGGCAGAGGGCCCAAATTGTTTTCTACTTAATCATTTTTAAAAACCATTAACCTTACTGAAAGGTCAAACCAGTTTTAAAGTTTTATCAAAATCGAATTAAGTGCCAATTTTCATGCAAAGTTATATTAGCCTAGTTTTGAAAGTGTTTAGGCGACTTCCTAATATACTAAGTGTTATTTTCTAAGTTCTAAACATGTATAGAGGTTTCAATATTTTTTCAAGTGTTTATACAAATTTACATACACAAATAATGAAAGAAATAGAGGGAGTTTAGGCTGGTGGGCCTACCTAAGCCCACCAGTTACTATTTTTACCCATAGTTGGGCCTTCAAGTCATTTTCACCCATGGTTGGGCCTTCAAAACAAATATTAGCTTCCCTTTCTTTTTATCGGACTCGATCAATGGATAGAAGTAGTTAGGCCTTAGGCCCAGCAGGTTTTCAGATGTGGAGAAATGGCCCAAATGGCCCGCGGGAGTTTCACATGCAACACGAAGTGGAAAAGGAAGATGGTAGAATTAGACAAGTATCTTGAACTTAATTATTTACTTAATACATAACAGATTATAATTATAAACACACCTATACATAAACTGTTATATCCCGTATTTTGTACATTGGGACAATTCGGTTTAACTATGATAAGCTAGGGTCCAAACCATTCCGGGATACAAAGTCGGGACTTTTGACCTTCGATTTTATTTTGAGACATAATTTGTTCATGAATTTGTTGGTATGGAACAATTAGGAAAATTTGGGACCAAAATTGGAATTTATGGAAGTTGAAAATCATGCAAAAAATGAGGCCCTTGGCCGTGTGGACTTGAATGGTCCCACACACTTTGTGGACAATTTTAATTGGTCCAACACATGTGTGTGGGCCATGGACACTTGTGAAATTCATGTGGGAGCTTAAAATATGACTTCTAAGTCATCTTTTATCATTCTACACTTAGCAAAAATAACAAGAAGTTGAAGAACCTCCACACCAAGGCTCTCGGCCAAGAGGGAGAAAAACCAACTTCAAATTAAGCCATCCAAAAATTATTTCTTTGATACAAATCCACTAATTTGAGGTCCCTAAGTAACGTGGAAGTGTTGTTCGGGTCATCCAACCATTCGTTGTGTCAATTGCAAACCCTAGGCAAATTGTGGAGTTGAAGAAGAAAGGTAAGAATTTATCATGTTTTATGTGTTATAAAGGTTGTATGCATGTTGTAGTATACTAAAATGGATGAAGATCATGAAAAATAGTATGTTGGAAGTGAGTCGTGTGCATGGTGTGTTAGCCGTGTGAGGTGTGTGTATGTTGTGTTGTGTTGAGGTGATGAATTGATCTTATGTAGCATGTTGTGATTGTTGTAGAGTGGAGAAATGAATGAGAATCATCTATATATGTTTATAGGAGGTGTTGGCCGAATGTAGGCCATTTATGTGACAAGAAATGAATTAATATCGCTTAGTGTTTTAGTTGTTGTCGTTATGAATTCCATGATGAGAATGAGAGTTTAATGACTCAAATTGATGTCGTAATTGTTGCGGACTGATTTGGAGGTTATTGTACATTTGATGTAACTTGTATAATTATGAGAATGACATTGTTAGAATGTGAATTGTTGGTGCAAATCATGATTTGGAAATGAGGAATATGTTATAGTTGAGGCTCTCGGGTTTGGGCAGTTTTCGGGTGAGTGGGAGTATTATTTGGGATGTTTGAAATGTTGTATGAATTGCTTGGAATGTCTTTGAATATTCTTGGTATGGGTTCGGGTTAGTATTCGAATGTATAAGCGTTGATGTTGGCTTGAAGGCAAGCCGTTAAATTGAATATATTGAAAGTTGTTGAATGATGGAAAAGGAGAGTTATTAATGTTGTATTACCCTTCGGATTGATTATTAATGTTGCTAGGTTGGTTGTTGTTGTTGTTGTTGTTGATATGGCCGAGTTAAATTCTCGGGGTTGGCCTATTTACAGGGGAAATGCTGCCCAAATTTCTGTAGAATTAAGTGCTAATTTGGAAATAAATGCCTAAACGTCCATGGCTAATGTTTGGCATATTATGACGTTTTGTAGACCTTGGGCAGCCCGAGGCGTAGGTTGACATTAGCTTGAGTTTGGAGTAGCTTGGAGAGCGTTTGAGGTATGTAAAGCTCAATTCTTTCTTCTTTGGCATGCCTTAGTTGCAAATAGGCTATGACACGAGCCTCGAGGAAATTCTATTCCCGCAATCCGAGCATGTTTATGACTCTTATTCGCTTCTTGGAATTCGTATGTTGATATGATGAAATATTGGCCTTTATGTCTTTGAAATATTTGATTTTCAACTTTTGCATAAAAAGTTTGGCTTTTAAAGAGTTCCGTAACTACGAACGCCCGTATCTTTCACAGAAAGGCTCGGATTGCCTCGATATGCTCGTAGGTGATTGTATGGTGTATGATGAGTATATTTTTCATAGGCGGGCCCGACTCGGGTCAACACCCGACCGTGCGTCCCGCGACTCTCCTTTTTGTAATCCTGACGACTTTTGAAAGAATTTGATTTGGTTATTATTCCGATTTCTAAGTATGGTCATTTTACTTATCAATTGAGTCTATGATAATGATTTTATGCATATGGTTACTCACTACTCCGTTCGTGCATTCTGTTATATCTTTCGCCGAGTCCCGGGCCGGTTCTGTTATCGTGCGCACTATGATATACTCGGTGTTATCTTGTGTTTATGGTTCACCGAGCCTCTCGCTCGAGGCGGGTTACGCTTTTATATGTGGTGTTATGTTGTGTATGATATGTGACAGGGATACGGAGATTTGAAACCTTCTGGTGTTATGCTGTGTTATGGCGCCATCGACGGGCGGGCGACCATATTTTCTGAGCCTTATGCATGACTTGTATTTTTTGAAAGTAAACATTTTGATATTTTGGAAACGCATTTTACTTTCTGTACTTCTGTTCGAGTATGATTCAGATTTGTATACTATATCTTCTGCTTTGCATACTCAGTACATATTTCGTACTGACCCCCTTTCTTCGGGGGCTGCGTTTCATGCCGCCGGTACGGACGCGCGCGGTTTGGTGATCCGCCAGTCTAGGACACCGTTTTTCTTCGTTTGGAGTGCTCCCTTATTCGGAGCCACATTTTGGTATATATTCGTTCGTTGCATTTGTACATATTTGTTCGGGGGGTACGGCGGGGCCCCGTCCCGTCTTATGATTCCGTTTGTCGTTTAGAGGTCCGTGGACGTGTATGTGGGTTATGCCCATTACGTACGCTGTGTTTGTATGCGTATGTTCGGGCGATCCCATTCGCCGGGGCGACCTCGTCGGCTTGCATTTGTATATGTTTTGGACCGTTGCGCCATTTGATAGCCTTGTCGGCTTTTGATATATGCATGGTTGTGTATGAGATGTGTTTGAGACAGTTTGATATAATCTGAGACAGCGTTTGATATTTGCGTCCGTATAAGCCATCTGTATGCGATTCGGATTAGTGATTGTGTTTGGGTGCCCAGCTCGGGCACTAGTCACGGCCTACGGGGTTGGGTCGTGACATAAACACATGTTCAAGTTATTAACATAAACAATGCAAGAATTCCAAACCAAAGCCGTATACACAAAGAAAGGTTCAAAAGAGATAAACAAGTCCAACTTAAGATATCTATAGCCCAAAGCTGTGGCCCAAATAGCATTAAATGACAATAAATAAAGCCAAAGCCCAACAATAAAATACAGAAGAGTAAGCCCAAAACCAAATAGAAACTTAAGCAACAAATGCCAACAACTATGGACTTACACAAGTGATATACCAACCATTTACCAAATATACCAGTTTTTATACACTATATGTATACGGAACTGGATATACCTAGTATATTCGGGTATATTTCCCTTACATATCATGATGGAAAAACGAATATTCAAGCCTAGCAAGGAACACATTAAGGTCTTCATGATGCTTTGAGACTCCATTTAGATAAATGCAAGCAGAACCCCGGGAGGAAGATAAAAGGGTAATGCAGTATACATAATATGCAAAGATCAGATGTCAACAGAGCCAGATTATACCATTTAGAAGACCAAATGCTTTATGTTAATTATAAGCCCTTAAAGGGTAACTTAGCATGCAAATATATGTATACTTCCACTTGTTTTTAACATTTGGAGGGTCCCATGGGATGTGAGCTACCATGAGGGAACCCCAGTAGCCTAGAATAAAGAGATTAGGCAGAGTTAGCTAGAAACTCCAAGCCCTATCATCCCTTTTCTTGGCCCTAGGTAAGTCACACTTATGGTCACTCATATATCAAGTGCCAACCTCCCAAGACTTAAACTCAACAAGCATATACCAAACCTCAAGCTATTCATATGAACCAGTAGGCATTCTCAGTTACACCTCAACAAACACACAAAGGGAAGAATAGATAGCAGTCTTACATGAACAAGACAACTACACAGACATGGGCATTGATATGGATATAGGCAAACCAACATCAGACAAGGCATTTAATCCTTCTAAACATGCAAACATAGATATTTGGCATTTTTTACTATGGACGGTCACTAGAGGCTGAGTAGGTATGGTTTTCCATAGGAACATAACAATGTTAATAGTTTCTCCAGATTTAGACAAGTATTGCATGAAGATGTACACTTAATTGATTCATGTGATTGCTAATAAGTGACAATAGTGAGTGAAGCAGGCTTAAATCTAGCAGGGAGTGATCATTTAGCATGCAACTGTCATTTTTTATCATTAATAAACCTCAATACTCCTACAGAACTTAATCAGAGGTACTATATGTATGCAAAAATATCATAATTGGACTTAGAGTCCTCTTTTGATCTTATTAAGAACATTTGTTGTCTATTTTATATGAAATGAGATCATCCAAGCTCATGTTAATAGACAATCATTTATAATTGGTTCATGGATTGTGCAGGGAGCATTGTAGGAAACAAATCATGCAAACAATGGTCTACTCAACTTGCTTAACCAAAACTAACACCATCCAAACTTTATTAAGTGCAATTCATGTCAAGATGAGTTCAAGCAAACACAGGTGCAAGTTAACATCATGATTTAACAGTAATGGCACATAGACAGAGACTCAAACACTTTTATTTTGACAAGATAAGCATCATATTTGGACTACAAACTATATTAACAGAGGATCAATCAAATATCAGCCCATAACTTATTTAACCATGCTCAGACACTATCAACAGAGGACCAACTAAGCTAACAGAGACAAACAAATGCTATCAATCATATATGAACCAATTAATCAACAAACAGGTTACTCAAATAAGCATTTAGTAATAATTTTAACTAAATAGCATGCTAAACTTTTTTTGTACTCTAATCACGCTCACTATTACCATTCAATAAGAATTCTAACTAAGCAAAATAAGCATATTAAGGTTTTTACCCGAATCATACCTACTACATAATATCTAACAGTTACTCTATGTAAGAAATATAAGCATACTAATATTCTTAACCACTAATCATGCTTACTACAAACATCAAACTAACACAAAATCAAATACACAATACAAACAGTAATAGACAGCAAAAATAACTAAAGGAAGGGGGTTTATCTCTTTTTGGCGCAGCTCGCTATCGCGAATGGACTTGGAGACCTTTTATTCCTCCACCCAAGCTCAACCACATACAAAAACAGAAAAAACAAACCATAAAATTTAGACTTAACTCAGAAAAAATTAAAAGTCTCAGCAAAATTACTAAAACCCTAAGTATTTTCGAGTTCTTTTGTGAATAAATGATATTTGGTGTGTTAAGTCTGAATTGGATAGAACCCCAAAAATTGAGAAACCCTAATTCAACCGATGTGGGACTTTTGGAAATTAAACCCTCACTCAGCCATCAAAGGCTGAGATTTTAACGTACAAGTACATAAAAGGCCAGATTCGACCCAAATTGTAATGATCCAATTGATTCTTCATGAATGGAAGACGAGTATTCAAAATTGAGTAAAACAAAAACCATTAAGGATTTTCATCATTTGACCGTTGATCCGTCCAAAAAGCAAAGAAAAAGAGAGAGATATACCGTGTTTGGGTTGAATTGTGGCGGAAATAGGCGAGAAATGGCAGAGCAATAAATGCTCTTGCCATTCTAGACCCTACAAATATGAAAGCAACCACGCAGGCCCTTCATTTTTTCCATTTTCGGCATGTGTGACATCAGAGAGGAGAGGGAAAGGGGAGGCGACGCTAGGGTTTGAGAGTGAGACCCTTCTCCTCTCATAAGGGTTTGTTTGGACTGAAAAGAGAGAGGGGTATTACCCCCCTTAAGCGTGTCCTTGGGCCGGGTCGCGGTCTTAATAGACCGGGCCCGGCTAATTTAAAAGAAATCAAAGGGCAGTCCATATATGCACATGCGTATACGTGCAATATACATGTATATCCGTGTGTATATGCGTATATCTATGAAGGTAATTTGACCCTAATTTAATAAATGACCATAATTAAGAAGGTCAATCAATTTGAACTTCTCAAATGCGGTCAAACACAATTAATTGACTAATTAAACAAACTGACCAACGTGATCAATTATGTAAATGGGCTCAAATTGCAAATGTAGCCCCAATTGACTTTAACCTATGGAATAGGTCATTTCAATTATGGCCATATTTGACCCAATTGGACAAATTAAAGGCTAATTTGCAATAATGACCTCTATTGACTTGAACCATGGATATGGTTGTGTCAATTAAGGACAGAATACAATTGAGAAAATGATCTTAATTGATTTACACCATGGCAATTGGCTTTTCAATTAAGGCCAAAATTAACCAACAATTGATTATTTCAATTGTAGCCACTATTAGCCATATAACAAACAATTTTATGACATTAACCAAAACACTCAATTGATTGTGATTTATTCTCATAAATAGTACAAATGCACATTGAATATGCAAAATTAAAAGTTGAGGGGCAAAGTGATTAATTTATTTAATTAATCAGATTTCTTGAATAAAACGAAGTAAAATGCATGCTAATTGATTTTCTTTGTAATTTTAACAATTAAGCAAATAATTGTTTTAAATTATCTTGATTGAAATTTAGCAAAATGTTTCATAGTAATTATAAAATATGTTAATAAATTTCTAAATGACTCATAAAATTATAGAAATTATTTTGCCAAATAAAATGGCAAAATATAATTTATAAAAATCATTTGATTTGCAGAAAAAGTACATATTTCACTCCGTTTAATATTCAAGGACTCTGTGTAATTAAAATAAATTATGAGAGGTCAAAATTAGGTTTCAACAACTGCCCCTTCGGTTCGGGGATGGCAAGGCCATCCTTGAGCAACGAAATTTGACTAATCCTAATTTTTGGTTGACCCATTTTCATATCACATCTCATTTTTATGCAATTTTCAAATATGTGGCCGGACCCTGGTTTCTGGGTTTCCTTCATATCTCAGGCTACATGAGAATTTAGGCCACTTATAGTTCGACGCAATTTGGACTTCTAAATGCAAATTTAGGCAAATTTTGAATTTCTCGGTTATCAAACTGGGAAGTCCGGAGTGAATGGTTGGAGTGAGTCCGCATACATCTCCCTGGTCTTGGGAATCAAGTCACTTGTAGCTCGACTCGATAGGAGAAAAAGGGTATCCCTTATGCGGGAATGCCTTCATGTGTGTGCCGGTGTGTACCGACAGGTAGCGGACAAAAAACTAAAGAAAAGAAAATAAAGCATATAAGCAAATAAACACTTTGTGTGGCTGAGCATAGAGCGGAGTGATCTTCCAAGTCCTGAACGGAGAGCTTGACTCTCATGGGCACCTTATCTCGACCGGTTGCGTAAGAAAAAGTTCCACGATTGCTCCGCATATGTCTGGATTTGATTCAATCAGCCTGCTCCATCTGGGGTACTGCCAATCTGCTTCCACCTGCTGAGTAACGTTGTGATTGATTTTGGTAATGAATACTGCAGCCATCCGATCGGATTTACATCGTCTTGACCTTAGAGCGAATACTGCAGTCATCTGACCGGTGTTACATTGCTTTGACCTTTTGACTATGTCTGATAACTTGTATGCATGAATGGCCTCTCTGCAGTGCTTGTATGAATGACCCTCACGGCATGTTTGTATGAATATGGCCCTTTCGGCATGTTTGTATGAATATGGCCCTCTTAGCAGTTTATGAGAATATGGCCCTCTCGGCATGTTTGTATGAATATGGCCCTCATAGAATGTTTGTATGAATACGGCCCTCACGACATGTTTGTATGAATATTGGCCCTCTTGGCAGTTTGTATGAATATGGCCCTCTTGGCAGTTTGTATGAATATGGCCCTCACGTAAATAAGAAAAATATGAATGGCCCTCACGGTTAAAGAAAAGAAATATGCAAATGGCCCTCACGGCAAATAAGAAAATATGAATGGCCCTCACGGCGACAGAAAGGAAATATGCAAATGGCCCTCACAGAAAATAAGAAAATATGAATGGCCCTCACGGCAACAGAAGAGAAATATGCATATGGCCCTCACGGCAAATAAGAAAATATGAATGGCCCTCATGGCAACAAAGAAATTATGATGGCCTCAGGGCGACAAAAAAGAAATATGCAAATGGCCCTCACGGCAACAGAAAAGACATATGCAAATGGCCCTCACGACAAATAAGAATATATGAATGGCCCTCACGGCAACAGAAAAGAAATATGCAAATGGCCCTCACGAAAAATAAGAAAATATAAATGGCCCTCACGGTAACAAAAAAGAAATATGCAAATGACCCTCATGGCAAATAAGAAGATATGAATGGCCCTCATGGCAGCAAAAAGGAAATATGCAAATGGCCCTCATGGCAAATAAGAAAATATGAATGGCCCTCACGGCAACTGAAAAGAAATTTGCTAATGGCCCTCACGACAAATAAGAAAATATGAATGGAATGACACATATGGCCCCTTCGACTAAATTGTCTTTCTTTCGTCCTTTATGCCGGTTGTGACCCTCGTGGTCATGTATGCCATATTGTTTCGTGATGACCTTCTCGGTCGGATGCTTTGCCCTTATGCCTCTTACATCCTTTATTAGCCCTCGTGGATAGATGTTTGCCCTTGTGGCATTCGAATCCTTTATAGCCCTTGTGGCATTCGAATCCTTCAAATCCTTTATAGCCCTCGTGGCTTGCTATTTTCAGAAACCCCGGTCTCAACCATTTCCTACACATAAAACAAAGTTAGAAAAATGGGTCGTCCTTCTGATGCCCTAGGAACCTGCATCAGAAAGGGGTTAGTTTCCTAATAAAATTGATTCGTGTTGCCGGCGCTGCCACATCTTAGGTTTTCCCAGACTTGAAACCCATTCAGATCCGGTATTCGAATGATAAACTTATTTTTGTCGTGTAGAAAAATCATTTTTTGTAAAAACTAAACACAGAGTTATCTATTTATAGAAAAAATATATGCATTGTTTTGAAAACTGTAAAGTTTAATTATCATGACATATGCTTTTGAATGAGAAAAGCCCTTTCTTCGATGATTGGGGCTCCTTGTTTCCTTGTGCGGAATTTTTTAGACCCTCTAAAAAAAATTGAGGTCTTCTCAAAATTTCTAGATTTGAATACGAGCCGGCGACACGAACTCGTGCCAAATCTTCTAAGTTGTAGGAAATTTTTCCCCAGTTTAAAGTGTAGAAAAGGTGAGAAATTTTGAGGTCTTCTCAAAATTTCTACCCCGCCTTGAGAATCGTGTGGTTACCATCGCGTAGTTAATATTACAACAGTTGTTTTGTTTTTTCTCTCAAAACGATTACAAGCGGCGACACGCTCTCTCCTCGAGCTTGGAAAATCCATTTTCGCTAGTACTACCGCTCCCCCCAAGTGTTACATCCCGTATTTTCGAACGACGGACGATTAGGCGTGTGGCAATCTCTACATCCTTCTTGAAGTCCTACCTCTGAGGCTTCCTAGGGGTTTCTTGGGTTTTTTTTTTGGTGCGATCGAGCTCAAAGAGCGCTTACGTATCCTGTTGCAACAGGAATCAGGTCGAACGTAGTGCAAAATAAAAGTAATTGAGTTTTGGTTTTTACTAATAATGCGATCGGGTCCCAAATGGACTGCCTACGTATCCCACTGTGGGGAAGTTAGGTCATTGCGTAGTTAATATTACAACAGTTGTTTTGTTTTTTCTATCTATTACAAAATGATTACAAGCAAAGGAAATAACTAGTACAAGTGAATAAAATAACGATTATCAGCAAAAGATACTATTACAATTGAAAACTTGTCTTCACGCGTAGTAGCGTTTGATTGCGTCTGAGTTGATTGGTTTGGGTCACTCTTGCCCATCCATTTTCGCTAGTACTACTGCTCCTTCGGAGAGTACTTTGTGAACCACGTAGAGGCCTTGTCAGTTGGGGGCAAATTTCCCTTTGTATTCATCCTGGTGCGGGAAAATTCTTTTGAGCACCATTTGCCCGATTTGAAAAAGTCGAGTCCTGACTCGTTTGTTGAAGGCTCTCGCCATCCTTTGTCTGTATAGTTGGCCATGGCTTACGATAACCATCCTCTTCTCATCAATTAAAGCCAGTTGCTCATATCGAGCTCGGACCCAATCCGCATTGGCCAATGCCGCCTCTTGAATGATTCTTAATGACGATATCTCGACTTTGGCCGGTTGTTACACTTGGTAGTTTTGTGCATTGAGGTTCGTAGTACGTTGGTGTCTTAATTTTGGACATCGGGACTTGTTTCAAGATATATGAGGTTGGACATGCTTAACTTGTGTTTATAAGGGTTTAAACTCATGTTTGGTAAGTTATGGAAAGATCGAAGAATAAGTGAATCGAAGCAGAAAGGTTCGTCTAAAGTTATTTTTGAAAAATATGGTATATAGGTCGTATAAGTGAAATATGGTCCGTATTTTGAGATATGGACCATATTTAAGGATATTAAAATTTAACAGAGAAGCGAAAAATTGAGGTGGCATTATATGGCCAAATTATACTAACCGTATAATGTTATATGGCTAGCAAGTTGGCCGTATAATGTTATGCGGCAAGTCTAACACAATTTCAGTGAAATTTTCTAGAATTTAAGTATGACGACCCCTCTTCATTTTAGTCATTTTAAACACACTCCCAAGTTCAATAGAGCTCTAGAAACCTCTTCAAACATATTCCAACATTTCTCTAAGCCAAAATAAAGGATCAAAGTGAAGATCAAAGCACTTAGGGTTACAAAGTGAGATTAAACTTGATCCTTCTTCGTGTAAAAGCTTTGAAGGGTAATTTTAAGGTGAAATGACTTTGAAATTGAAGTGTTCTTGAATGTTGAGGTGCGATTTCATCTTAGTCATATATTTATGAGTTTATTTGGCAATTATGTTAAGATTTGAGGAAATAAAATTGGAGGAAAAGTTCAAATATGCATTTGATGATATTTTGAGTGATAATATAACTTGGGCTATAATTATTAGCATGTTTTGAGCATGATCTTGTTATGAGGGATCACAATGATATTGAAGAAGTGTGGTATACAAGTGTATAAGAGTTGTGTCGAAGTTATTGTTATGGATTGATTAAAAAAGGAAGTTTTGGGATTGAATTGATTGTAGTTTGAATGCAATCTCTTAGTTATGGTATTGTTGATGTTTTATTGTTGTTTTGGGAGTTGTTTAGAAAATTGGTGGAAGTAGGAGATATAAAGGAAATGTTGCCCAAGTTTCGTTAGATCATTTAATAGTTTATTTTGATCTTATAAGCGTTCAATGACTTACCCTTAGTGTGAATCCTCTTGTATGTAGACTTACAAGCTCGAGAGGATAGATGTTGGGTAGTTAAGGAAACAATAAGGTATGTTAAGGATGTCCCTTTCTTTCTTATGGCATGATCTTATCGATACGACCCTATACACATGATATCCATGATGTTCCTATTCCTAGAAATACTAGAAGCTTATGGTTCTTGATGTTCTTATGATATTATTGATCTTTGTCTCATGATAATTGATCTCATCTTATGGATATTGATCTCATTTATTGATATTAATCTCACCTTACGATCATTGTTCCTTCAAGGTGAGATGTCCATGATAATAGTTCTGCAATGATAATCGGAGGTTTACCAACCTTACGTCACTCCGATAGAGTCATAGCTTTTGTTTGGGCTCTCATGCATACTTTATTTATATGTATGTATTTTCTCCCACCGAGCCGCGCTATAGTCGACTGGATACGACAGCTATTGTGCACACCACTGCAGTTGGGTATGGATTACCCCAGACGCGAGATGCGCGGGATGCGGGATGATGATGATATTATCGAGCCTATATGGGGGGGGGTACGGTATTATATTTGTATGTATGAAAATATTTTTTTAAAAGCTAAGCATGCATGACATCCGCCTTAAGAGGCATTCAGAGGTACAGGTTGATCTCTTTTATTTTATGTTATCTTCATACTTTCATTATGTTATTTCTCATGCTTTACATACTTGGTATATTATTCATACTGACGTCCTTTTTCTTGTGGACGCTGCGTTCATGCCCGCAAGTAGACAGGGAGATGGACCAGACCCCTAGGCTGCTTCATCAGCGAGTATATAGAAGCGCTCTATTTGTCCCGGAGCTGCAGTTTAGCTGGTACTATTCTCTTGTGTATATGCATATGGGTATGGCGAGGTCCTGTACCGTCCTTATTATGTCATGCATTCTATGTAGAGACTCGTAGATAGATGTGTACAGTTAGTTGTCTTATGACCTTCTCGGTCCATATTTCGTTATATCTTTTGGTTAGCCTTGTCGGCTTGTGTACATGGGCCCAATTGTGTACATATAGGCTTGACATGTGTTCCTTATAGTTTATGACATCTCTTAGTTAGTATTACGGACCACTCAGGTATGATTGTGAGATGTATGTATGTCAGGTGGTGCTCGGTAAGTTACCTCCGGCCCCCGTCATAGCCCTCGGGTTGGGTCGTGACACCGGTGTGACTACTTCTGTACCATAAACCAGTAAATAGGGTGTTTCGCCTATTGAAGTCCAGGTTGTGGTACGGTATCCCAATAAAGCATATGGCAACTGTTCATTCCACCCTTTGTAGTTATCCGTCATCTTTCTCAATATCCTCTTGATATTCTTGTTGGCTGCCTATACGACTCTATTCATCTATGGCCGCTAGGTTGTTGAGTTCTAATGCGTAATCTTGAATTGCTCACATATATCCTTCATCAAGTGGCTATTTAGATTCGCTCCATTGTCAGTTATGATGGACTCAGGTATACCGAATTGGCATATGATGTTGTTTCGCACAAAGTCGGCCAGTACTTTCTTTGTCACTGATTTGTGTCACTTTGCTTCTACCCACTTGATGAAGTAATCAATGGCAACTAGAATAAATCAATGCCCATTTGAAGTGACGAGTTTGATAGGTCCAATGACATCCATTCCCCAAGTGACGAAGGGTCATGGTGAACTCATAGCATTGAGCTCACTAGGTGGAACTTTGATTAAATCACTGTGAATTCGGCATTGATGGCACTTCTGCACAAATTTGTAGGAATCATTCTCTATTGTCATCCAGTAGTATCCGGCTCAGAGAATTTTCTTGGCTGGCACGAATCCGTTCATATGGGGTCAACAAATCCCAACATGTTCTTCTTCCAAGAGTCTCGTGGCTTCAATGGCATCTACGCATCGGAGTAAACCTAAATCCGGTGTCCATTTGTACAACACTTTCTTGTTTAAAAAGAAACCATTGGCCATCCTCATGATGGTTTTCTTTTGTCCACTTGTGATGCCCTCAGGGTATTCCTGCTTCTCCATGGTTTGCCATCTGGCTCTGCTTCTACGTGGGACCAGTAAGCATGCTCTTCTTTTAGGCTTATCCTCAACGGGTCAATGTGACTACTTTCGGGGTGCTGGATCATTGATGTTATTATGGCCAATGCATCAGCAAACTCGTTCTGAGCTCTTGGAGTATGTCAGAACTCAATCTTTCTAAATTTCTTACATAACCTCTGTGCCAAGTTTACATATGGCGTAGATCTTGTCATTTTTGGCGGTCCATTCGCCTTCTACTTTATGGATCAGCAGATCAAAATCTCTGATGACTAGTAATTCATTTATATCCATGTCCAGTGCCATCCTGAGGCCAAGAATGCAAGCTTCGTACTCAGCCATGTTGTTGGTACAGCGAAATTTGAGCTTCGCGGCCATTGGGTAGTGTTGCCCATTTTCTAATATCAGGACTGCCCCGATTTCGGAACCTTTATAGTTGACTGCTCCGTCGAAGAACAGTCTCCAACCTGTGTATTGTTCCACCGTCTCTTCTTCTATGGTTAGTACACTTTCGTTCGGGAAATGAGCGCAGAGGGGCTCAAGATCTTCATCCACTGGACTTTCAGCTAGCAGGTCAGCTAAGGCTTCTCCTTTAACAGCCTTTTGTGCTATGTACACAATGTCGAGTTCACTTAAAAGCATTTTCCATTTGGCCAACTTCCTGATGGGCATAGGATGGAGAAAGATATACCTCAATGGATCCATCTTGGATATTAGGTGAGTGGTATATGAAGACAAATAATGTCTCAATTTTTGGGCCACCCAAGTTAGAGCGCAACAAGTTTTCTCTACCAGTGTATATCTTGCCTCGTAGGTAGTGAACTTCTTGCTCAAGTAGTAGATGGCATGCTCCTTTTTCCCTGCTTCATCGAGTTATCCTAACACGCACCCCAAAGCATTTTCGGCCACAGACAAGTATAGCAAAAGTGGGCTCTTAGGTCTAGGAGGTACCAAGACTGGTGGATTGGACATGTATCTCTTGATGGTATCAAATGCCTCTTGACACTCTTCTGCCCATTTTGTGGGTACGTATTTCTTTAGGAGCTTAAGTATAGGCTCCACAATGATGGTGGACTGAGCTATGAATGGTCCAATATAATTCAGTCTTCCCAAGAAACTCATGACTTCCTTTTTGGTTTTGGGAGGAGGTAGTTCTTGGATTGATTTAATCTTGGTTGGATCTAGCTCTATGCCCTTTCAGCTGATTATGAATCCCAGTAGCTTTCCGGCTGGTACTCTAAATGCACGTTAAGCCGGGTTTGGCTTTAAGTTGAACTTTCAGAGTCTATCAAAAAATTTCCTCAAATGGGTAGTATGTTCCGAACTTCCCCTCGACTTAATGATGATGTCATCCACGTACACCTCAATCTCCCTGTGAATTATGTTGTGGAAGATGGTAGTCATGGCTCTTATATAGGTTGTGCCGACATTCTTTAGGCCGAAGTGCATTACTCGATAATGATACACTCCCCATGGAGTGATGAAAACTGTCTTTTCCGCATCCTCTTTGTTCATTAGGATTTGGTGATAGCCGGCGAAACAATCCACAAATGACTGTAGCTCGTGCTTGGCACAGTTATCTATGAGTAAGTGGATATTTGGGAGTGGAAAACTATCCTTCGAACTGGCTTTGTTGAGATCCCGATAATCCATACATATTCGTATTCTCCTATCCTTCTTGCGGACCGGCACTATGTTGGCTAACCATGTGGGGTACAAGGTTACCTCTACCACCCCTGATTTGATTTGCTTTTCTACCTCATCCTTGATGCGGATACTGAGGTCCGATTTGAATTTTTGGATTTTTTGTTTCATGGGAGCGAAGCCCGCATTAATGGGTAATCGGTGGGACACTACGCTAGTGCTTAATCCCGGCATGTCAGCGAATGACCATGCGAAAATATCCATATATTCATTCAGTAAGCTTATTAATTCCTCTTTTTGAGGCGCTTCTAGGTGCGCAATTATCCTAGTTTCTTTGACGTTCTCTTCGTCACCTAGATTGATCGCTTCTGTTTCATCCATGTTTAGTTTATGTTCATTCTCTAATGTCTCTACCTCTTCCATGAGACCCTCGGGTAGCATTGTTTCTTCATCATATTCCTCGAACTCCTCTTCCTCTATCTTTGCCCGACTCATTCGTTTCACAACATATCATGACACTTAGGGTTGCTTTATTGTTTTTATTACTGAAATTTCAAGGCAAAGCAAGGTAATATAAAACATGCATGCAAAGTGAATAATAAAATCATTTTTGATGAAACCGAGGCTTTCATTGATTTAATATTAAAAGTACAAACTATGCTCCTGGCTCGGATCAACATCGAACCATTTCCGTTTTTGAAAACATTACGAGGTATACAAAGTGATAAAAAAAAAGGTGAGTAATCGGGCCTCGACCGATTCTCTCTATTTTCAAAAATAAATTCATCATTTTGCTACCGAAGAGCCAAGAGCGGGGTAGAGGTCCAACTGGACAGTTGCTCGCCCGGATTAGCATCTCGGATAGCGGGCGCTTCTGCACATTCCTCCAGAATCACTGAGCAATCTTTCTCTCGGAATAGCATCCCTATCCCCTCTTCTATGTCTGCATCACCCAGTATAGGCATTCTATTCGAAAATGACTGGTATAGATTTGGAATAGGCTTGCGGAGATCCGCAACATCCTGTCTCTTCTTGGTAGGTATTTCATCTTCAGTTGGGACATAACCGAGTCCAAAACGAAAATTGTCTTGAGGAATGGGAATCGGCTTAGTGATGCCGTGCAAATTCTTTCCCAGACCTTTCTCGAGTTCAAACCGGTTCTGGAGCATGGTTGAAGTAATCATGTTATAAACTGCAAGCATGGGAACCTCTGGGGAGTCTATCTTGTAGGCAGCTCCCATTAGCTCCGTCACCTGGAAGTCCGTTCCTTTGGGTACTGCCCCTATAAAAGGCACGGAATTATTTGGGTAATTATGCTTGCTTCCTTACCCATAGATCACCACCTCATGGCCTTCCCAAATAAATTTCAAAGATTGATGGAACGAAGATGGCACAGCTCCTGCCATGTGGATCCACGTCCTTCCCAAGAGAAAATTGTAATTGGCGGGTATTTCCATAACTTGGAACTCAGTAACGAACTCTGCTGGACATATTTGGATGTTAAGGTCAACTTCTTTGCTGGCATCACATCGGCCTCCATCAATTGCTCGTATATTGGTGCTGTCACGACCCAAGCCGATGAGCCGTGATGAGTGCCCAACCACTACTGACCAATCACCCCTTAGACTCGTATCTGCGTCTTACTGAGTAACCTGGTGGCCCATAAATAACTTATAACTGAGTTATGCTGTCTCCTGGCAATTAACACAATAAATTCTGCATCGAGAACTCACAGCCAATGCATACATATAAACATAAGTGTTAAGAATGGTAGTGCAAGCCAACTAGGCCGCTACATATACTGTACAACAAAATAAGAGCCGACAAGACTACATAACATCCCAACTACATACCACGGTCTACAGACCTCTATGGAATACAAACTATAGTAAAGACAGGACAAGGCCCCGTTATACCCATATGTGCACATATTAAAATAGCATACCAAGGGGTTGCAACTCCGAATCAACTGGAGTTCACTTACTGCGGCTGAGGGGAAAACCTACCGAGCTGGATCGTCAGACTGACTACCTGAACCTGCGGGCATGAACACAGCGTCCACAAGAAAGGGCGTCAGTACGAATAATGTACTGAGTATATAAGGCATGAAAACAACATAGTATGGGATAGGGAACATAACATGACATAAAGAGATAACCTGTACATCTGACTGCCTCGTAAGGCGGATACCATGCATGCTAACTTTTTTTTTTTTTAAAGAAAAACGTTTCTTATACATACCCGTGTCCGGGGTAACTATCTCACCCCGCCCACTAGTGGTGTCTGCCAGGTCAACTAGGCACGGTGTTATTATCATATCCATAAGCCGCCCACCGAAGTGGTGTCTGACCGGCCAAATAGCAACGGTGTAATCATACATAAACATAAGCATGCATGAGAGGCCAATCACAAGCTACAACTCTATCGGAGTGACAGAAGGTTGGTAACCTCTGATTAGCTTATGGAACAATCATCCTCGTTATACCTCACCTTGAAGGAACAATTATCATAAGGTGAGGTCAACAACAATGAATAAAATCAAGGAAATCACGGAACAAACTCAGTGAATCTCATAATAGCATTAAAATCATAAACTTTGGAATTCCTAGAAGTAGGATCATCATCATCATCATCATTATCATTATCAAAACATACTCATCTTTAGCATCATAAGAACTTTAAGAATCATGAATCTCTAGCTTTTGGAAATAAGGACATTATGGAAAACATGTATGGGTTCAATAGGAAAGGAATCATGCCTTTGGAAAGAAAGGGACTAGCCTTAACATACCTGATTGATCTCCTACTACTTAACGCTTATTCTCCCGGGCTCGTAAATCTATATTCAAGAGAAATCATACTACTGTTAGACTTATCGTCATATGCCTGTCTCAAGTCTTTAAATTAAACTCCTTTAAAATCTGCCAAAATTCGGGCAGCATCTCCCCTGTTTATATCCCTAGCCCGAAATCACAATTCCAACAGCCAACACAACAACAACAACAACAACAACAACACCAATAACATCATCCTCAATACCAAAATATTCCATAAAACATTCCACACGATGTTTATCCAATTTCTCAACCAACAACTTTGTTATACGATCACTTAATAGCTTTACCTCCGTAATAAACCTAAATCAACATCAACAGGGAAAAATTCATACATGCTCTCGCCAGGACTGTAATATCTTTAATATTCACCTTGAATTCCAACCAAGATTCACCGTAAGACAATATTATAATCGCAACTATAGGCTGTCCGAACCTAAATCCTGAGATTTCACGTAATAGGCGCTAAAATTTTATGAATGGAAGTTGGAGGAATATTCCAGAAAGTTTGGGGAGTTTAGAGGGGTGTTTGGATGTAAAATGAGGGGGGTAAGCCCCCTTTTATAACATTCTAGAGTCGGGTTGCACCGACCTAGGATTTGTTCAGCGCGTTCATGCCACCTTGGGGTGCATTTGCCCTAAGTTAGCCCCTGGCTCCCCTACGCGTTCGCGCCACCTCCAGACGCGTTCGCGCAGAGTTAATCACTGCTCTGGTAGCCTGTCTTAAAATGCTTATAACGGCCGATTCCGATGTTGGATTGATGCGCGGTTTGTTGCATTGAAAACTAGACTTCCCGAACTTCACTTTAGGCTTTTACTTTACCTCAATACTCTTCATATGCTAAAAGATATTCTTTCCCAAAGTTAGACCAGAATTATCATACGAAATTTGCCCAACTTTTCTCCAAAGTTCCAAAAACTTGACCTCCTTGGTTCACTTGTTCTCCAATCCTTCCATGACCTATTGCATAAGCTTAAACTAAACCCTTATAACCACGTATAATCTCATATATCCTCGACAATAATTTCTGTGTCCACAATTGAACAACTAACGCCTAACAAATCTCAACATACAAAAATACGAGGTGTAGCAGGTGCGGCTCTGGCGAACCTTTTCGAGGTCATATCCCAACTATACAAAAGTAGACTCGGGACAAACATTTAGTCCGGCCCTATTATTGATCAGAACCTGTGTGACTATTTTGATGCGACACATGATAGTGATGTGCAGTGTCTTGTCGTAATTTGTGCCTTCTTTTGGAAATTCCTTTTCTGTGAAGGTAATCTGATGTTCCTCCATAACATGGGCGACCATTTCCGCCAGATTTTCACTGCTTGTCCCAGCCGGGGCGTGGGCTTCCTCCAACACCTTCATCAAGGCCAAGCGGTGTTGGGTTGAACTTAGTAAGAGTGCCAATACTGAGATTTGGATCGGTGTTTTCTTCAAGTGTTCCACAATGGAGTATTCTTTTGGCTGCATTCGATGCCAGAAGTCTTCAGCTTCGGCTTCAGTGATTGCTCTCTTTTGATTACCCTCTTTTTGAGGTGCCCCTTGGGCTAGATCTTCGAGAATATAACATCTTCTCTACCTTGTCATACCATGAGCAGCAGCTACTTGTACCACAAACTCCTTTCGGGGAGGTGCCGTTGTTACTTGAGCCACATACGCAACAACCGGCGCATGGATTAATACCTTAAATTGTGGACGTTCTTGTCGAGAAAGTGATGTCACTGTGCGCTCGAGCTCTTCCACGGAATCTCAGATTACGGGCCTACCTACGACCCAGTCCTCTTCTCTTTCAATCATATGAATCACGTTGTTGCCATGGTTAGGCAGTGGATTGGTGTTCACATTGGGCGGAGCCGTTGGGAGCACGATCTCCTTTCTATCAATCATATCTTGTATCTTGTAATTTAGATAAATACAATCCTCAGTACTGTGTCCTACGCCATTGGAATGGTAGGCACATGTTTGATCAGCTTGGTAGAATCGGTTCTTTGGATCAATGATCTTCAGGGGAAGCGTTTGAATCATTCCGGTGGCACTCAACCTCTTGAACAGATCGCTTAATGTTTCGATTAATGAAGTGAACACACGGGCAGGCTTTTTCTCAAAGTTCTGACGTGGCACATAATAGGCATTTAGTGGTGGTTGGTTTTGGTAATTAGTGGGTGGATTATTTTATGAAGGTCAGTGAATGGGTGCGGGAGTTTGGTAATTTGGTGGTGAGATTTGGAAGGTATTTTGTGGAGTTTGGTAATTTGGGGGTAGTGTTTGGAAGGTATTATGTGGAGCTTGGTAATCTAAGGGTGGTGTTTAGAAGGTAATTTGTGGAGCTTGATAATTTGGGGGTGGTGTTTGGAATGTCAGTTGCGCGTAATATACGAGCACCGTAGCGTATGGGGCGGGTATGTAGGTGTTTGGAGGTGGTGAGGCATAAAATTCCATCGGGGAATGGAATTCTTCCCTTCTTTTGGATCTAGGGCTGGAAGTATGGGAGATGCTTGCCACGTCTTCCTTCTTCTTTCTTATAAACCTGGTCGAGCTTGATCCGGCAGCTTTCCCAACTACTCTTATGATCCATCTTGTCTTGAGATCCTCTATGGCCTCTCCCATTTTGTCGATTTCACAAAATGGCCTGCCCGCCAGTGATAGCATTCGGTCATAGAAATCCGTTTCTTGAGAACGGATAAAAATCGAGACTAATTCTTCTTCGCCCATTGGTGGTTGTGCTCAGACGGCTTCCGTTCTCCACCTACGTGCATACTCGCGAAAGTTTTCGGTGGATTTCTGCTTTACTTTCTCCAAGTAGTGCCAATCCGGTACTGTTTCCATATTGAAACGGAATCTTTCCATGAAGGTCGCAGCCATGTATTCCCATATGACCCAGCGGCGTATGTCTTGCGCTTTGAACTACTCGGAGGCTTATCTGGTCAAACTCCGGCTGAATAGCCTCATAATGAGCGCCTGATTGTCTTGGACACCGACCAGTTGGTCACAGTATGCCCAAAAATGGGCTTTAGGGTTACCCATTCCATTGAACAATTCAAAACAAGGCACCTTGAAACCTTCAGGCAAGTCCAAATTTAGATGTATGCACAGATCATCATAGCTTAAGCCTGTGCCAGTGCGGGTGGTTCTCATGGACCGTTCCAACATTGTAGTCATCTTTTGTTTGAGCCTTTCTTCCTGCTTGTCCTGCTCGGCCTTCCATGCCTTCTGCATCTCTTCGTAGTGATCAATTTCTTGGTGATCAGGTGAGAAGGTGTTTGGGGTGACGGGTGTGTGGAAGGAAACTGTTGGGTGTGTAGGGCGATTTTGGTGGATATGGGTAGCTTTGGTAGTAAGTAATGAGACGGTACTTAGTTGTGTAATGATGCTGGGATGGGTGCTTTAAGGAGCTTGGTAAGAGGGAACGGAATGAGTGGTTTCGGGAATTTGGGTAGTGTTAAGTGGTGGTGGAGTATGGTACGAGTACTAATGTGTCCATCAGTGACTGGATTTGGGGTGATGGCTCAGTGGGAAAGTGATCGGGTAGCGGTGAGCTTAGAGACGGAAAAGGCGGTGGAGGCCTTATTGTTTCGGCAGGTGCTTCCCGGGCAGCATTAGCAGCTTTGTTCCGCGACCTCTTCTTGAAGGTCGGAGATTTTCTCAAACATCATTTTCATAACGTCCTCAGTAGGAGAGGACTCAGGTAATTCTCGAATAGCTGACTCTCTGAGAGCAATGTCAGTTGGAGTAGTCTCATTCCCGGAAGTACCAGTCATTTTTTCTTTGCTTCGGTCTTTTTGGGATAGGGATGCTATTGCAGCTTTTGATCTTGTGAAGTATGCCAGTATGAACACGAATCAACTTTCTCTTCTATAAGAAAACAACAACTTAAAAGCAAACAATTTTAGTTTGTTAGGCAATAAAAGATAAGCAGAATATCACACATAATTGGCAGTTAAAGGACGTAGCACATAAATAATCATATGTTTGACTTAAAATGCTTGATTGATCTCTTGTACCGAGTTTCGGGTATTTCAACTTTGTTAAGTGGGGCAATATAATATTTATAATATATAGGGACCGAGTCTTACATAGACTGCCTGCGTATTCCTCCGCAGGAAATCAGGCCCATTCGTAGTTCGGTTTACATAAAATAAGACTCTCTAACTTAAAACCTACCCGTGACCCGGCCCGATAGGGGCTTCCTGCGTATCCTTCCATGGGACATCGGTCGAAGCAGTTCCTTTACATCTAAATAGGGGGATAAATCTGTGTTAAATACATAAAATGGGATCCCCTAAAATTTACCCAAAAGGTGACCCTAAGGGACAACAAAAGGACTTTTGTAGTCCTCGCAAAACTTTTCAAAAAATTATCAAACTTTTCAACTAATTACTTCTAGGTCCTGATCTTATTTTTTTAAAGTCAAATTTATTTTTGTTCTTATGGTCTACTTTTTAAAAGTTGTTAGACGGTCTGCCTTATTTACCTGTTTTCTATTTAGTATCCGGTACCCGCATTAGAGCTCGCCTAATCCAGATTCGCATCGCATAAGGCCAATCGGGGGAAGCGCTCCCTACCAAGGATTTTTTCATACCCAGGCTCGAACCCAAGACCCCTGGTTAAGGGAGGAATAGCCACATTCGCTGCACTTTATTTTCCTTGTTACTCTCTTCTATTGGTCTTATCTATTCACCTAAAAAATAGTCATTTCTTCGCTAGATATTCTTGCTTCTTGTTGCTCTTTGTTTTCTTCTTTTTCATTTGTTGCTTATTATAGATTTTTACATGTAAGCATTTCTTTTAATTTATATTTGTATTATGAAATTTGAGAATTTTTGAAAATTCTTTTACTCATATGTTGGCATTTCTTTTACTTTATATTTATAATACTTTAATGAGCTCATATGTGTTTACCAAGATTAGTACAAAAAAGATTTTCAGATAGTTTTAATAATTATTAAATGATGCCATATAATGTTGAAAATGAAGATAATATTATCAGTCAAGATCGGGTTATCTTTAAAATCTCTAGTTTGGTTAACTAAAATTAATCTTTTAAACACAAAATGAGTTTGAAGTAGGATGGAATTAGAGTGTCAACTACCGATTTGATCGGCTTCGGTAGCACTTTGGTTCGAATTCTATATTTGTCTTAAAAGTTCATTAAATATGTATAAATTATTAATTTAGAACTAAATAACTTAAAAAATTAGGATTCGAAACTCATATATTTCAAATTATGGCTCCGCATTTAATTTGAAGTAAATACTTTCATCAAAATGGGCGTTAAGATATTAAAGGAATGAAATGAAATTTTTGCTTTTATATATTGGAAATATACTTATTTGAAGTTTAATTATTACCAACATAAATTATATTTCTTTAATTAAAATATTACTTTTTATATCTAAGCCCGGGCCTCGTGAAACTAGTTACTAAAAATATATGTCCAAATTACTTGTTCTTTTACAAAACTAAGATAAAATTAATTAAATCTTTTCATCTTACCCTTAGTAATAAATGTTCTTGAAAATAGTCAATTTTGATTAGAATGTATTTATTGGAGAAAGATAGGGGTAAGATAGTAAAATACATCTTTTATTTATGATTTCTTAAGGGGCGTGCAAAAGGGAAAGTGGCAAGTAATATGGGACGGAGGGAGTATATATTTTACCATAATATGACAACAATGAATGCTTGTACCAAAAGCTATATAAATTGTACACTTCTAACCAACTACTTTTTTATCCCACGTGGACATATGTCATAGTACTGAATATTTATTCTCTTCTCATGTATACACGTATGCACTTCAATTTTAATTCTCCGACACATTTATTTCCTCCGTGTCTTTTACTTGTTCACTTTTGACTTTTCATGTTCTTTAAGAATTAATAAATGAAGTACTCCCTCCGTCCCATATTACTTGGTCACATTACTAAACTATTTTTTTATCCCACGTGGACATATGTCATAGTACTGAATATTTATTCTCTTCTCATGTATACACGTATGCACTTCAATTTTAATTCTTCGACACATATTTATTTCTTCCGTGCACTTTTACTTGTTCACTTTTGACTTTTCATATTCTTTAAGAATTAATAAATGAAGTACTCCCTCCGTCCCATATTACTTGGCCACATTACTAAAAGTATATGTCCAAATTACTTGTTTATTTACAAAACTAAGATAAAATTAATTAAACCTTTTTCATCTTACCCTCTCCGTCCCATATTACTTGGCCACATTAATAAAAATATATGTCCAAATTACTTGTTCATTTACAAAATCAAGATAAAATTAATTGAATCTTTCCCATCTTACCCTTAGTAATAAATGTTCTTGAAAATAGTCAATTTTGATTAGAATGTATTTATTGGAGAGAGATATGGATAAGATAGTAAAATACATCTTTTATTTATGATTTCTTAAGGAGCGTGCAAAAGGAAAACTGGCAAGTAATATTGGACGGAGGGAGTATATATTTCTTTCTCTCGATATGTTAACATGGACAAGTAAAGTGAACGGAGGGAAACGTGAAGAGAGGACGAACAATAGCAATGCAAATTTGTACCAAAAGTTATATAAATTGTACACCTTAACCAACTTTAACCAACTACTTTTTTACCCCACTTGAACATATGTCATAGTACTGAGTATTTATTCTCTTCTCATGTATACACATATGCACTTCCATTTTAATTCTCCTAAACATATTTATTCTCTCCGTGTACTTTTACTTCTCCACTTTTGACTTTTCACGTTCTTTAAGAATTAATAAATGAAGTATATATTTTATCATAATATCCATATTTATTGGTGTATAGTCTTAATAGCCTTAGAAAATGATTTGAAAATGAGTAATTAATGTGAAGGGTAAAATAAGAAGAAGAAAAATTTATTTCTCCTGATATGTCAACGTGGACAAGTAAAAGTGAAGGGAGAGAGTGACTTTTATTCCTGTTTTCCTTCTTTGTCAATACTTTACTTATTTTACTCTCCTTTGCATTCTCTGATTATTGTTTCTTTACATTTATAAAATGTATTACTTTATATATTCATTTCGAAATTAAAATTTGATGATTTACGATATAACATATATCTTTCTAATTTTGATTTCTTTGTAACAATTCTTTTTATCTATGATTGTTAATATAAAAAATTAATATATATTTTTTAATTAATTTAATAAAAATATTTATTAGTTTTGCTTTTAAAAAATTCAATATATACAACAATGGTTCTTATGTTTGGATATGAACAGTTAGTTAATTGATATGGATATCAACTTGTCGGTATACATATAAGATATTAAAGAATTTAAAAGAAAAAATCTAAAATCAAAATATTAATTTTCCCTCATATTCTTACTAATTTTCTTTTTCACATCGATGAACAACTTTCATTGTCATGACAATGAGAAAAAGTCCGACTCTTTCCATCTCAAAGACTTAATTCCATCATATGTTTTTAATTTTTAAACTCCATTTTCTAATTATAACTAAAGTGATGGTACATAAAATACATTTTGTATATGTCGCTATATATAATAACAATTAGAATGTTTTTAAAAGTTATTTTCAAAATACAAACCTTAAAGACTGGCTAATTAAAGTGAATAAACATGATGCACGGGCATATATTGCTAGTCTTTTTAAAAGATGATATTTGTATATCTAGTAAAGGACCTCCTACGAATAATGCCAAATAAATATTGAATTTAAGATAAAATAAAAATTTAAAACATCTACTATCTTAAATAAACTCATATTTAAGTTAATTTATTATGGTGAGAATACATAAAATCCCCACTATTTTGCAATTTTCGTATTTAAATTATAGGAACCTATTATTACCCCCTAAATTATAACATTTCGTACTTAAAAACTTCTTAATGAAATTGAATTAATGATTGTATTTATGTGCCATACACATATCAACTTAAACCACGCGGCATGACACAGGACATTTTATTTAGAATAAAAACATTCCAAACTTGGAACCATTTGCAACTTAAATACCTAAACTATTAGGTTTCTATTACCGTTGATATTTAATTTTTACTATTTATTTCCCTCTAGGTGAAGACCCTAAAAATTAAACTCAATAAAAGAAAATCAACTTCATATCCTAAACAAATTTCTAGAATCAAAAAGGTTGAAGGGGTGACTTTCCTTAAAATTAAAGCTTTTTCATAAATTAGGGCTTACTAGAAATCCAGATCTTTACAAAATTAGAGTTTTATAAATTATTCCTTGATTATATATTTTAATATTTCAGTTATTGTTTATATTATATTAATTTTTGGTGTTACTATTATGGGTTTTCAACGGGCATCATTGATTAAATTTTATCATAATAGTAGCTGGGTTTACTATTATTGATTAATTTTTTTTTTATGTTCCCGCTATTGTACGGATATGGATTTTCAAGTAGATTTATTAATTGACAAAAAATATATTGAATTTGGAAAAGAGAAAATGAAATAACAATGGATAACAGATAAAGAAAGAACAAATAAGAACTTTTTGTCCAAGGTTTAATATTCAATTTTTTTATGTTACTATAATTTAGAGTTATGTATTTTTCACTAAGTACCATTATTAATAAAATGTTGTTGTAATTTGCCACTGGGTTTATTTTTTTGATTAATTTAGTTTTAAAAAATTGCTATAATTTTAGAATTATGGAATTTAACTAGGCTTACTGTTATCTATAAAATGTGTAATTGAAGAATGTTGAGCTGATGTGGTGTGAATAATAGTTCGAGCTTAAATGAAGTTTTGATGATTGACAATTATGCACAAGTGACAATCAATATGCTAGAAAGAATGAATGAAGATGTAGAAGAACTAGATCCTTAACAGATCTCTAAAAGGAACTAGTAATGCAGGCACAACTGAAGGGGAACTACTGACAAGAACTAGTTCTCTAGATGAAGAGTTGGAGACTGTCTGAAGAAGTTATTTCGTGCAGACTTGCAGAATTAGAAGTTTGACTCATTCCAATTCTACAAGAAACTGGAGTTCAAGATATGAAAATATTATCATAAGTTGAACACATGGAATTAGCTTGAAATAGGAGAACTGAATTGTATGCGCCTGAAGAAGGAAATCCATATCACTTGGTTTCGTATAATTATTGGAACCAAGTCTTGGATGAATTTGGAGAATTGAGGGCGACAATTTACTCCTATAAATACAACACGTCAACTACAACCAAGAGAGACACCAGAGTGAATGATCGTAGAAGGCAACACAAAGAGTCTCGAGGCAACCAACTACAACAACGTCAAAGAACCTGTTGCTATCAAGATTTATCTATATTGTTCTTGAGTTGTAATAGTTAGGTTCTTGTGGTTCCAAGACAATATCATATTAACATTTCTAGTGATTGTAGTAGGTGTTCTTTTGTGTTTGTGAGGGCCTTCATTGACTGGGTAGAGTCATTGAAGAGAAAGCCAACCATTGTGGGAATTGTTGAGGAAGAAAAAGTCGGGTAGGGTCTTTTTGGGATAGTTCCTTAAGTGTACAAGTCGTTGTAACCTTAAAAGTTGTTCGAGTTTAGTGGAGAGCTTGGAAAATCCTACAAGATGTAGGTCATGATTTTTCCTCCCTTGAACCAGGAGTTTTTCAGAAAAATTCTTATGTTGATTTACTTATTACGCAATTTACTTTTTGCATAATTTCTCAAAGAACCTTATTCTTCGAGTGCATAGATTACAGCTAAACTAACAAACAAGAAGAAAGAAATAAAATTCAACAAAAAAAAAAAAAAGGAACAAATAATATATCAATAATTAACTAATTAAAAAAAATAAAGGAAAAACGTCATGTCATTATGTTTCTTTGGCTAATTTTTATCCCTCACACGCTATAAAGAAAGTAAAGTTGTTGTTCATGCCACAGTTGACATTTCAGGGTATTTTAAATATAAAAATTATACTACAGAAAATAATAGCAAGACTATATAATTTAAATATGAAAATTGTATAACGTTCGTAGTTAGGAATATTTTTTATGAATCTCCCTTTATTTTATAGTATATAATAATCTGATGGACACCAAAACTTGGAAACACCAGGGTACAGCTGTTGGGATTTTGTTTAAATATAATAATTTTTTTAAAATTTAAAAATTAAGTGAAAAGATGTGTCTTTTATTAAAGGGTGTGTTGGTTATAAAATATTTTATCTATATAAAGCGATTCAACGTTACTTTGCAGAGTAACTTTTCTTTCTCTGCAAAGTAACTTTTTCTTCTTCTCAAACCTTCTGCAAACACTCTTTCTTCTCCTATTCCAAAAGATCGAGTTCAAGTTTTTGCTTTCCTATAGACTTTGTTCACTATCTGCAGTCACCCCAGAAATTCGTAAAACATCGTATCCACTAAAACTATTGTGTAAATCATAAAGAATACGCAGAGAAGAAGCTTAAATATAGTTTTTAGGATAGTGTTTCTAACGTTTTTCAAGCCTCCAATCCAATGTTCTTTATTCATATTTTCCAACAATCTAAAAACGATATTTTGTTTTTGGTTTGGGGGCATTGAACTGTTTCATTATTCTGTTGAAGTTCAGTGATTTTTTTTTCTCCTTTTTCTCGTCCTCTGAAGTAGAAAAGTTTCTGTTTGGTTGGGTATAGCAGCCATATTAATCTGGTGGTGTTGGTTTGGCAGATTTGGAACCTAGTTATTTGTCGTAGTTCTTCTTTTGGTTTGCCGGGTTTCATCCATTGGTACACTACTTTGAAAAAACAGAAATTGGTTCCTCTAGTTTTTTTTCTTTTTCGTTGGTTTTTGTTTTCTGCTTCAGCAGTTTGGTCAATCAACATAAAGCAAATTTCTCAATTCTGTTTCCTTTGAAGTTAGAGGGTTTTGAGAAAATTGTTGATTTGGTATTTTATCATGGATTCTGACACTATCAAAATTATGAACCAAGACTTTGCCTGTCTTGATCGTTTTGATGGCGCAAATTTCACAAGATGGAGGGACAAATTGAAGTTTATGTTGACTGCTTTGAAGATTTTTTATGTGCTTGATTCAAGTCTTACTCCAATTCCTCCATAAAAGGATGATGATTCTGAAGAACTTAAGGCACAGAGGAAAAAGAGGGATGAAGATGAATTCATGTGTAGAGGTCACATTCTCAACACACTTTCTGATCGTCTTTATGATCTCTATATTGTTAAACCTTCGGCAAATAAAATTTGGAATGCTTTGGAATTCAAATACAACGTCGAGGAGGAAGATACCAAAAGTTTCTTGTTTCTAAGTATTTTGAGTTCAAGTTTAAGGATTATATGCCTGTTTTGGGTTATAGTAAATCAGTTGAGGGTGGCGGGAATTGAACTTCCTGCATCTTTTCAAGTTGGAGCAATTATAACAAAATTGCCAACATTTTGGAAAGAATATAGGAAGAAAATTCTTCACGATTCTAAAGACTTTTCTTTGGAAGAAATTCAAAAGTACCTTCGAATCAAAGAGGAATCGTGGGAGAGAGATAAGAATGAAAATTCTTATACTGGCAATAGTAAAGTCAATGCTTTGAATAAGCCCTCAATTAAATCGAACAAAGAAAAGCAAAGTAAAGGAATTTCTCTTAGTCCTAAAAAAGATCAAAAGAAATTCAAGAAGTCCAAGCAAAGAGGTTACTTTGTGAGTGGAAAACCTGGTCATTATGCTAGAGATTGCAGATTTAGAAAGAACCAGAAATCAGAAGTGAATTCAACAAAAGAAAATGTAAAGATCGTTGCTACTATGAGCGAGATCTACACCATAAAAGGCAAAGTTTCTGATTGGTGGTATGTTACATATGCTACTGCTCATGTTTGCTATGACAAGTCCCTCTTCAAGACTTACAAAGAAGTTACTGATGAGCAAGAGGTTCAAATGGGAAATGAAGGAAGGTCCAAAGTTTTTGGCAAGGAAAATGTTGAACTTGCATTTACTTTGGGCAAGAAGGTTACTCTAATCAATGTCTTAGATGTTCCCGATATGAATCGAAATCTTGTTAGTGGGGTACTTTTGGGAAAACTAGGTATTAAATCTGTAATTGAATCGGGAAAATTAATTTTATCCCGAAATGGTGTCTTTGTTGGAAAAGGCTATTCTACCGATGGAATGGTCAAGTTGTTCCAGTACTGATAATTTTATTATTAATAATAAGAATGATGCTTCTGTTTATATGTTGGATTCAATTTCTTTATGGCATTATAGATTAGCACATGTTGGCCTAAGTACTATGAAAAGAATGGTTAAAAGTGCATTAATTTCATGCGAGTTGAATGAATTTAAAAAATGTGAATTATGTGTTAAATCCAAACTGATTAAGAAGCCTTTTAAAAGTGTTGAAAGAAATACTAACTTGTTAGATTTAATTCATTATGATATATGTGAGTTAAATGGCATGATAACAAGAAAAGGAAATAGATATTTTATAACTTTTATTGATGATAGTTCTAGATATACTTATGTATATTTGTTGAGACACAAAGATGAAGCCTTTAATACTTCTAAGAATTATAAGGCCGAAGTGGAAAATCAATTAGGAAAAAGAATTAAACTATTAAGAAGTGATAGAGGAGAGTATTTTCCTAAAGAATTTAATGCTTTTTGTGAAGAAAATAGTATTATTCGTGAATGTTCAGCTCCTCGTACTCCTCAACAGAATGGTTTAGCAGAAAGAAGAAATAGAACTTATTTAGAAATTATTAATGTTTTGTTGTTACATGCTTAATTGTCATTTAATTTGTGGGGAGAACCACTTCTTGCTACATGTCATATATTTAATAGGATTCCTATGAAGAAAAATCAGATTACTCCATATGAATTATGAAGGGGAAGGAAGCCTAATATAGGATATTTTAAAGTGTGGGGTTGTCTTGCATATTGCAAGAATAATGATCCAAATAGGATCTTGTTGGGTCCTAGAGGAATCAAGTGTGCATTTGTAGGTTATGCCTCAAATAGCAAAGCTTGTCGACTTCTTAATCTAGAGTCGAATATAATTATTGAATCTAGAGATGTGTAATTTTTTAAATATCTTTTAACCTCAGGTAAAAGATTCCAATCTTGATCAACTGATATAACATTAGAAGAAACATCTCAAAGGATTGTTGTGCAATCTAGTTCACAAGAGGTTAATAATCAACCTAGTGAACAAAGGAGAAGCACTAAGTTCTCGAAGAGCAAATATTTGGATCAAATGAGATTGACTCTCAACGTATTTCTTTTAATCTTGTTGAAGGTAATAGAAATACAGTTGTGAGTACAATTCCAATTATTCTTCAAGTGGAAGATGATCCTAAAACTTATAAAGAAGCTATGGCTTCTAGAGATGCAGCCTTTTGGAAAAATGCTATTAAAGATGCAATGGATTCAATAATGTCAAACCACGCTTGGGAACTTATTGATTTGCCTCCAACTTCTAAACCTATCGGTTGTAAGCGCGTGTTTCGAAGAAAGTACCATACTGATGGGACTTTACATACCTACAAAGCTAGGTTAGTAGCTAAGGGATTTCGACAAAAATAAGGAATTGATTATTTTGATGCATATGCACCCGTAGCAAGAATAACTTCGATTAGAATTATGTTTGCTTTAGCATCTATTTACGATTTACATGTTCATCAGATGGATGTCAAAATGGCATTCTTAAATAGTGATCTCGATGAGGAGTTCTATATGGAACAACCTGAAGGGTTCGTTCTACAGGGAAATGAACATAAAGTTTGTAAGCTTGCCAAGTCTTTGTATAGATTAAAACAGGCTCCTAAACAATGGCATGAAAAATTTGATAGACCAATTTTGTCTTTTCGTTTTAGACATAATATAGCTGATAAATGTGTTTATACTAAAGTGTGTAGTAATAATTTTGTCTTAGTTTTTTTATATGTTGATGACACGTTAATTGTAAGCAAATGATATGAATGGAATTATAGAAACGAAGAGGTTTCTCTCTTCCTCATTCAAGATGAAGGATCTTGCACAAGTTGATACCATATTGGGTATCAAGATTAAAAGAAATAGTGGGGGATATGTATTGAGTCAATCTCATTACATTGAAAAAGTGCTAAATAAATTTAGTCACTTAAACATAAAAGAGGTCAATACCCCATTTGATCCAAGCATCAAGTTATTAAGAATGAAGGAAGAGTTGTGGCTCAACTTGAGTTTGCAAGCGTTATTAGAAGTCTTATGTATGCTACACAATGCACAAGACCAGACATAGCATTTATAGTTAGTAAATTAAGCAGATTTACTAGCAATCCGAGTATTGATCATTGGAAAGCCATTGAGCGAGTTTTCGATTTTCTTAAGAAAACTAAAGATTTGTGTATTCAATACTCAAAGTTTCCTGCTATTTTAGAAGGATATATTGACGCAAGTTGGATATCGAGTTTGGGAGACAACAAATCACCACTGGTTGGGTGTTTACCTTGGGAGGAGGTGCAATTTCTTGGAAATCTAAGAAACAAACTTGCATCACTCATTCAACCATGGAATTAGAATTTGTTGCATTAGCAGAAGCAGGAAAGAAACTGAGTGGTTGAGGGATTTTCTTTTAGAAATTCCATTGATCTCAAAAGGTGTGAGTTCGATTTCTATTTACTACGATAGTCAAGCTACTCTAGCTCGAGCATATAGCAATATATATAATGGAAATTCAAAACACATAAGTCTTCGACATGATTATGTGAGAAAATTAATGAAAGATGGAATTATCTCTCTAACATTCGTGAATTCAAAACGTAATTTGGCTGATCCATTTACTAAACCTCTTACAAGGGAGTTGATGAAAACAACTTCGAGTTCAATTGGGTTAAAACTCCTTAATTAGAAACACCAATAATGGCAACCCTATCCGACACTATTAAATCAATAGTTATGGGCTCAAAGAGTAACAACAAGCTATTTATACGTGGATGTTTCAGTACTAAATTAAGAGATATACTAGTACTGGTTGTCACAGATTAGAGGGTTGAGTTCTTATACTCTTAAAGAAGTTCAGTTCAAGGAACAAGTGTCTCAAGTGTGACAAAAACGCTGAAAGAACTTCACCTATATAGACATAGAAGTGGTGCCGCTTCGATTGAGAGGTGGAGTTACTCTCATTAACGTTCATGAATTTTGTATAGCACATGGCCATAAAAGTGCTAAACATGTTTGAGTGGAAAGCAGGAATGAAATGTTTTTGTCTATAATGTCACCGATGTTATCACAAGGAATAACATGTTCAAAGCTATTATGCTACATGGGATTTCGATTTCATCTTGTGACATTGTACTAAGGTAATGTTCAAATCGAAAGATACATTACTCTATGCGTGAACAAAACTTGATCTTTGTGTCCTAATTTATATATAAACAAGTGGGGGATTGTTGGGATTTTGTTTAAATATAAGTATTATTTTTAAATTTAAAAATTAAGTGAAAAGATGTGTCTTTTGTTAAAGGGTGTGTTGGTTATAACATGTTTTATCTATATAAAGCAATTCAACGTTACTTTGCAGAGTACCTTTTCTTTCTCTGCAAAGTAACTTTTTTTTCTTTCTCAAACCTTCTACAAACACTCTTTCTTCTCCTATTTCAAAAGATCAAGTCAAGTTTTTACTTTTCTATAGACTTTCTTCACTATTTGCTTGTGCAGAAATTTATAGGCTTGGCATGTCCACTAAAACTATTTATATAAATTCCATAGCAATCTCGCATAGCATCGGAAGCAAATATCATTTTTAGAAAAGCATTTCATACGTGTTTTAAGCCTTCATATATTCCATCAGCACCTGTTCCACAATAAGCATCCGACGAGATGATGAATGACAATAAATATACATATGTGGCATTACTTTATTCAATTCCGGTCATGTATTTAACGTATTAGGAGTGGGGCCAGTCAATGACAAAGGCTGCAACTATACAGAGTATGTTTTGAAGTAGGCGTGGGCGTTCGGTTGTTTTGAAGTAAGGGTGGGCGTTCGGTTCTTCGGTTTGATTTTATCAAACTTCGGTTCGGCTATTTCGGTTTCGGTTTTTTGAAGGTGGACACCGAACACAGAACCAAACTAGTTCGGTTCTGTTCTTTCGATTTCAGTTTTTTGAAGGTGGACATATTCTCAAAAGCAATAAAACATAAAACGAAAAATCACCGGAAAACCAAACCATGATATAGGATTACGGTTATATTCGATTCTTTCGGTTTCGATTTTTTGAAGTTCGGTTCGATTCTTTCGGTTTCGATTTTTTGAAGTTCGGTTCGGTTCGGTCCGACTTTTCGATTCTTTCGGTTTCGATTTTTTATGTTCCCATTTTATTTTTATTTTGAAGTGGTCAATAGCGGTGTTCTCTCTGCATAATAATTGAAATGACATGCTTGACAGAGACCAACAAACAATTTGTTTGAATGCCACCTCCTCCGTCTCATAATAAGTGTCACCTTAATTAATTTTTTTTATTTCATAATAAGTGTCACTTTAAGATACCAATGCATATATTGACTAATTTTTTTTAATTTTGCCCTTGGACAAAAAATAGGAAGTTTCTTTATTCAAGGCCAAAAGTTGAGCTTATAATGTCAAATTTTGGATTTCATGTGAAAATAAAAGTTTTGGCCTATCGAAGATAGAATTAGTAAGAGGCAAAAGAAGTAGTAGTACTCTAAATGATGATGGTTGGATTCCCAATGTCGAAAGATGAATTACTTGTGCATGGTCTAATCATCAATAGGGAAAAATATTTTTTTTTACATAAGGGTAATTTGGTAAACTTTACACTTCATCATTGTTTCTTAATATGCGTGTTTTTGGCTAAGGTGACACTTATTATGGGACGAGGGAGTACAACACAAACACTGCCTTGCCCAATCAAATATTTCCTTCGTCTCAATTTGTTTGTCTGATTTTAACTTGACACGGATTTTAAAAATGGAAAGAAGACTTTTGAATCTTGTAGTCTTAAATTAAAGATATATAGAATGTACTAAAATGACTTTTAATCTTATGGTCTTAAACATGTCACATGAAAAATTGAAATTAAAGAGTTGTCAAAGAAAGAAAGAGTTATTATTTTTTAAACGGATTAAAAGGAAAAGTAAGACAAATAAATTGAAACACAGGGAGTATTATTTATTACGGATTATAGTTTTCAGCTTCCATGCTAAAATTTTAACACTTCAATTTTGTCTCTTTCTGAGTTCTACATCTTTAAAATGAAACTCTGAATAGTTGAAATGACTCAATTATTTTATCAAAATTCTTCTCAAAAACATAATTCCAAATAGTTATATCGCCATGCCATGCAACTTTGTTAGTACACGTTAATTGAATGGCTGATTATAAGATTCATTTTTACGATCTCAGCAAGCCAAAATATTATTTTTAACTAATAAAAAGTTTCCACCCCGTGAGGAAAAATAATTTTTTA
>NW_026725764.1:0-51690 GCF_029784015.1 Lycium ferocissimum
GGTTTAGATCCTTATCTGATATCTCTCCGTGCTCTTTTTGCTAAGTTATGGTGGAGGTTTAGAACCACATGCACATTTTGGTCTACCTATATGTGGAATAAGTATTGTAAGAGAGCATATTCCAACTCTAGTGCGGTGAAGAGGTGGCTCACAATTATGGAAACGGATGTTAGAAGCTAGAGATGTGATTGAAAAGGATATACGGTAGGAGACAAGAAATGGTTATAACTTTTGGTATGATAATTGGACAAAGCTAGGTCCAATAGCTGATTTGATACCTATAAACTTTTCCATTGATAAAACCATTCAGGATGTGGAAGACATGATGATAAATGGACAGTGGAATCTCCCTAAGCTTCAGCAAACTCTGCAAGAGGATTTAATAGAACACATCACACCTAGCTTCAATAGAGATACAATTGATCAATCTATAGACAAGGCCTGGTGGATGCTTAATGCAAATGGTAAATTCACAGTTTCAAGTGCTTGGTAAAAGATCAGGCACAAAAATGAGGTAAGCTGGTTTTATCATCAAATTTGGACTAATGGGTTGCAGTTCAAGATTGCATTTCTTTTGTAGAGAGTATGGAAATAGAAGCTGCCAGTGGATGATCTTCTTGCAAGGATGGGGATATCCATAGTTTCTATTTGTAGGTGTTGCTCACAACCACAACAAGAAACTTTGGAGCATATATTCCTAATAGGAGACTATGCAGCAGTAGTGTGGAAAGTTTTTACAGATGCAACTGGCATTCAAGGACCTTTTGTGCAGGTGAAATAGGCAGTGAAAAAATGGTGGGATGCCAAATGTTCAGCTAAGTTGAAATCTCTGTATCATGCAACACACAGCTTTGGAAGAGAAGGAATACAGTAGTGCATAGGGGGACAATGTCCAAGGCTAAGGTACTCTATGATATCAACATGAATCTTGTGCGGTGAAAAACTCAAATATCCATGGATGAAAGAAATTCCGGGCTCTTGGCCTCGTACGGTTAAGTACTTAGAAAGCTACAAGCCACAAATCAGCTATATACTGGTGCATTGCTCTAGTCCCCCATAGGGTTGGTACAAGTGTAATAGTGATGGAGCGTCTAAAGGAAATCCTGGCCCCAGCTCAGTAGCCTTTTGTAACAGAGACAGTCTTGGAGATTTTATATATGCCAACACAAGGAGAGTAGGGGATACAAGTTGTCTAGTTGTAGAAGCTAAGCCAATATATGATAGTTTGGTTTATTGTGTAACTAACCAACTATTGCCTCTTTATTTTGAGTCTGATTCTTTGAGCTTAGTGAAGATGGTGGAAGGTGAATGGGATGTGCCATGGTCTATAAGTTTGGAGGTTTACAACATTATTGAATGGAGAAGAAAAGGAGTAATCCAGTTGGGCATGTAATGAGGGAACGAAACCAGCTGGCAGACTTTCTTACTAAGCATATCTTTAGTTTTGCAGGTACATTATGCTTTGAAAACTTTATGGAGTTACCAATAGCTGCAAAAAGGCTGGTAAACATTGACAAAATGTAGATGCCATCTTTCAGATTCAAGCCAGTGTTTGCCAGAGAGCCTGAGTGAGGTGCTAAACATAGCAGCAACATAGTTGAGCTTCATATGCAGGTCCATAACTACTAAACTAGAAGGGATGAATATGGTCAACTATTCTACAGCAGCAGATTTGAGTTGCAAAGATTCCATCGACGTGAAGTTTTTCACTACGGCGAATGGCGGTTGAGTATAATCGAGTCACTGACATGCACAAGTTCAAGTTTGAAGGATTCTTCTGTTGGTTATGATTTCATCGCACCTGGTGAGAGCTTTGAGGTAGCTTGAGTAAAATCAAACCAGAAATTTGGATAGTTTGCAGTTAGACTAGAGTTAATGCTTTGGTTGTTTATTTCACTTCATAGGCACTTTTGGCCTTATTTTGTTTTATTTCTCTGTACAGACTCTTTTTATCAATAAATTCACAACTAGTATCATGCTAGTTGTTTTTCTTAAAAAAAAAAAAACTAGGTGTCAACAATTGCCCCTTCTGTGTTCGGGGATGGCAGGACCATCCTTGACCAATAAAATTTGACTAACCCTAATTTTTTACTGACCCGGCTCATTTTACCCTTTCTCTCCATGCAATTTTGACATATGTAGCCGGACCCTGGTCGCTGGGTTTCCTATATATCTCAGGACATATGAGAATTCAGGTCACTTGTAGTTCGACTCAACTAAAGACCTTGAAGTGATTTGGAAGAAACTATTCAGAATTCCCAATATTGTGATTAGGTTTCTCCGGAAGACTGTTAGAATGTGACTGACTCTCGGTTCATATGAGAATTCAAGCCACATGTAGTTCGATTTGCTGGAGAAGGGTATGTCCCTTATGATGGAGTACCTTCAAACTTCCCGGTGTGTATCTGATCGGTCACGATTTTTAGTGGTAAAAATAAAACAAGACAAGTTGTGGCTGAGTCTAAGATTGGATGGCTACCAAATCCTGGTCGGAGAGCTTGACTCTCATAGGCACCCTATCTTGACTGGCTGCGTAAGAAAAAGTTCCACGTTTGCTCCGCAATTTGTCCGGATCATTTGACAAAAGCGGCTCCTTTTTAGGCGAATTTGTGTCCCTCTCCGGATTTTGACAATATCACAGGATATTCTTGTGAAAATTTAGATGAATGGCCTCTTGGCTTGTTTGTATGAATGGCCCTCTCGGTTGTTTGTGTGAATGGCCCTCTTGGCTGTTTGTATGAATGGCCTCTCGATTGTTTGTATGAATGGCCCTCTCAGCTTGTTTGTATGAATGGCCTCGTTTGCTATTTGTATGAATAGCCCCTTGGCTTGTTTGTATGAATGGCCCTCAGGTTGTTTGTATGAATGACCCTCTTGCATTTGTTTGTATGAATGACCCTCTTGGCATGCAGATGACAATTATGGCCCTTGTGGTACGGATAATCTTTCTTTCATTCATTGTATTGGTTGTTGACCCTTATGGCTAGATATGCCCTTTCATCCTTGTCATGACCCTTTTGGTCGTATATATCTTTACGCTCATCAATTATGGCCTTCTTGGCGTGATACATGTTTGATGTTCACTCTTTGTGTAACCTCTAGGTTGGATCTGTCTTTACGCTCATTTGCGTGGCGACTGTTGAGGTCAGATGTCTCTTCACTACCCATTTTCTGCCATGAACCTTTTGGTCTTTCTCTACCGAGCTGAGTTTTCTTTCTGCCTTAGTAGTGAGTAAACTAGTTGGTGGTGTATCTGCTCTCCTGTAAAAGAAAACCTGCATCTATTGAAAAATGTGAGTTTCCTAAGAAGTCGATTAGCGACGTTTCCTTCTGTCTGGTGTCTCCTCCTGATGCTCCTTGGAACCCTCTTGGGCTTGATATTTCAAGAGATGTTTCTGGGATGTAATTATGCTATATATTTTTTGAAAATTCAGAGTAAAAATTCACAAAACACATGATATTTTTTACTTAAAAAGTAAATGTTTGTTTGGTTTTCATGTGTCATGACATGTGTTTTCTTCTAACGAGGTCTTCCAGTTCTTCTCGGAGGCATGATTTCTGGCTTTCATATTGGTAGAATTTTTGAAGCCTTTCTCAAAAATTCTGCCCCGGTCTCAAGACTCGTTTTGGGTGTCCCTTGTGTTGTCTTTCTAAGCAAGAATTTTTGAGGTCCCCTAAAAAATTAAAAAATTCTACCCCAGTGTATTGCTTTACTCCGTCTCTTTCTTGGTTGACTGTTTTGAGAGGAATTTTTGAGGTCTCCTAAAAAATTCTGCCCCAGTGTAGGGTTGATGTTGGCTGGTTCTTGTACTGATCCTTGCAAGCTTGATCTTGTTGACTTTCCTCGCCTTATTATCTCTGGGTTTTCTAGGGGTTTCTTGGTTTTTCTTTTGTGACGACCGAGCTCGAGAGCGCCTACATATCCTGTCGCAGCAGGAATTCAGGTCTAAAGTAGTTCGAAATAAAGTAATTGAGTTTTGGTTTTACTAATAAAGCGACTGGGTCCAGTATAGACTGCCTACGTATCCCATTGTCGGGAATTCAGGTCATTGCATAGATGATTTGTTTTTCTGCTATTCTAGCGCGATTACAAGAAAAAGGTACGATTACAAGGCAATAACAATGTGATTAGAAGCAAATGGAATCCTAAATGTAGTATCTCTTGAGCGCGTCTGCATTGATGGCCTTGGGCCACTCTTGTCCGTCCATCTCGGCTAGGACTACAGCTCATCCTGAGAGTACTTTCCTGACCATGTATGGTCCTTGCCAGTTTGGCACAAATTTCCCTTTATATTCTTCTTGGTGAGGGAAGACGCGCTTGAGTACGAGTTGTCCGATCTGAAAAAAGTCAAGTTCTGACCCGTTTATTGAAGGCTCTAGACATCCTTTGTCTGTACAGCTATCCGCGGCACACCGCCATAATTCTCTTTTCCTCTATCATGGCCAGTTGTTCATAATCATTTCTAACCCATTCTACATCTTTTAGCTCTGCCTCCTGGATGATCCTAAGTGAAGGGATTTCCACTTCTGTGGGTATGACCGCTTCTGTTCCGTAGACCAGGAGGCATGGGGTTGCCCCAGTGGAAGTTCCGGGTTGTTCCGTATCCCAATAGAGCGTAAGGTAGCTGCTCGTGCCAATTCTTGTAGTTGTCGACCATTTTTCTCAGGATTCTTTTGATGTTCTTATTGGCATCCTCTATGGCTCCATTCTTCTGTGGCCGATGGGCAGTAGAGTTCCTGTGAGTGATTTTGAACCGCTCACAGATATCTTTCATGAAATGGCTATTCAGATTGGCACGATTGTCTGTGATGATGGATTCCGGCACACCGAAATGACATATCAGATTGTTTTTTATGAAGTCCGCCACGACTTTCTTGGTCACTGATTTGTGGGAAGTTGCTTCCACCCATTTAGTGAAGTAATCTATGGAGACTAAGATGAAATGATTTCCGTTAGAGGCTGGAGGCTCGATAGGTCCTGTGACATCCATTCCCCATACCACAAAAGGCCAGGGCGAGCTCATTGCATGTAATTTCGTGGGGGGAACACTGAAGTTGAGTTTTGCGGCCATTTGGTAGTGTTGCCCTGTCTCTGATATCAACACCGCTACAATTCCTTATCCTTTGTAGTTGACTGCTCCATCGAAGAATAGTCTCCAGCCGGAATATGGTTCCGCTACCTCTTCTTCCATGGCCATCAATTCCTCATCTGGGAAGAAAGTCCATAATGGTTCCAGTTCATCATCTATAGGACTTTTCGCCAGCAGATCCACTAGGGCTTGAACCTTGATTGCCTTTCGTCTTAATTGTGCGTACACGATGTAAAATTCGCTTAGCAACATTTTCCATTTAACTAATTTTCCCACGGGCATTGGTTGCTAGAAAATATATCTCGACTGATCTATCCTGGATATGAGGTGAGTGGTAAACACAGATAGGCAGTGTCTTAGTTTTCGGGCAATCCAAGTCGAAGCACAACAGGTCTTCTCTACGAGCATATACCGTTCTTCACAAGAGGTGAACTTCTTACTCAAATAGTATATGGCATGTTCCTTTTTGCCCTCTTCATCATCTTTGGGCGAACATGCACCCGAAAGCTTTTTCTGATATCGACAGATACAGTAACAGAGGACTCTTTGGCTTGGGTGGCACCAAGACAGGAAGATTGGAAATGTATCTCTTAATGTTGTCGAATGCCTTTTGACATTCCTCTGTCCAACTTGTGGGAGCGTCCTTTTTGAGCAACTTAAGGATTGGTTCTATAATCACAGTTGACTGTGCTATGAATCATCCAATATAGTTCAACTTTCCCATGGAGCTCATGACTTTTTTCTTGGTTTTGGGAGGTCGTAGCTCCTGAATTGCTTTAATCTTAGCAGGGTGTAGTTCAGTGCCCCTAAGGCTAACTATGAATCCCAGCAATTTACCTGCAGGCACTCCAAATGAGCACTTTGCAAGGTTCAGCTTTAGGTTGAATTTGCGAAGTCTATCGAAAAACTTTCGCAAATGCACAGTATGCTCTGAGCTTTCCCTTAATTTTATGATGACATCATCCATATAGACTTTAATCTCTATGCATCATATCATGGAACAAGGTAGTCATAGCTTTCATGTATGTGGCACCGACGTTTTTTAGGCTGAACGGCATTACCCTGTAATGGTAGACTCCCCAAGGGGTGATGAAGGCTGTCTTTTCAGCATCTTCCTCGCTCATGAGTATTTGATGTTACTCGGCGAAACAATCTACGAATGACTACAGCTCATGCTTGGCGCAGTTGTCTATTAGAATGTGGATGTTTGGGAGTGGAAAGTTGTCTTTTGGACTCGCTCGGTTGAGATCTTGATAGTCCACACAGATTGGAATCTTTCCGTCCTTTTTGGGTACTATCACTATGTGGGCTACCCAAGTGGGTTAGGATGTCACCTCCACTATTCTAGACTCGATTTGTTTCTCCACTTCGTCCTTTATCCTGATACTCATGTCAGGCTTGAATGTCCGGGTCTTTTGCTTAACCGGAGTGAAGCCTTCCTTAATGGGCAATATGTGGGATACTATTTCAGTGCTCAAACCTGGCATATCTGCGTATGACTAGGCAAAGACATCCACATATTCCTTTAATAGAGCTACGAGCTCTTCTTTTTGTGGAGCTCCCAAGTGAGCGCTAATTCGTGTCTCCTTGACATCCTTTTTGTCACCGAGGTTGATCACCTCTGTTTCATCTATATTTGTCTTCTTCTTTTCTTCTAATTCTTCCAATTCTTCAACCAGTCCCCCTGGCATCATTGTTGACTCATCGTACTCCTCGTATTCCTCGTTCGTTTCACGACACGTCATGATATTTTCGATTGTTTTATTATGGTTACTACGAGGGGTCAAGAAGGGGGTGGATGTCAAATTGTTCAGGCGCTCTCCTGGCCTCAGACTGCGTATTTTGGGTGTCTCCTGACTTTCTTTGACAACCGCATAGCATCCCTCTTCTTGGAACAGTGACTTAAAGCTCCCATCCATTTCTTCTTCATTCAGCATCGGCATCTTTCTGGGGAATGACTGGTGCAGACTCGGAATTGGACGAAGTAAGTTCCTTTTTCTGGGCTCTCTCTTTATTGCCCTTGTGAGCTCATCTTCGCTAGGAGTATACCCTAAACAAAAGTGGTAATTTTCATTTGGGATTGGAACCGACTCTGTTACCCCTGCGAGGTCCCTTCCTAGACCCTTTCCTGTTTCAAAACCACTCCTCAACATGGTGGAGGCAATCGTTCTGTAGACTCTTGGCATGGGCTTGTCAACCTTTTCTTCCGCATGAGTGGCTCCAACATATTCCACCACATGAAAGTTTGGTAAGTGAGGGCTCCCTTCGACTATAGGAACGATATTGTAAGGATACTTTTGAATATCCTTCTCAGCCGCCACTATAATTTCACGTCCTTGCTATTCGAATTTTATGGGTTGGTGCAGAGTTGATGGGATTGCACTGGCGGAGTGTATCCAGGGTCTTCCCAAGAGAATATTATAGTTGGTGGTGATTACCATGACCTAGAGCTCTGCTGTGAAAGAGGCTGGTCCAACCTGGATCCTCAGGTCTATCTCTCCAAGGGAATCGCTTAGAGATCCATCAAATCCCCTAACGTTCGTTCTACTCTGGCGAATCTTTCCTATGTCGCAACCAAGCTGGGTCAATGTGGTGACAGGGAAAATATTGAGGCCTGATCCATTATCCACAAGCATTATCCCTATTCTTTGTACCATGGCATTCCACGGTGATGTTAAGGGCTTTATTGTGATCAGTTCCTTCTACTGGCAAATCCTCTTTTGAGAAGCACATTTTGTGTTCTCCGATGATATAGGCTACCAGTGTAGCCAAATCTTCGCTGCTTGTACCAGCTGGTACATGTGCATCATCTAACACTCTCATGAGAGCCTGCCTGTGTGATGAGGAGCTGTCTAGTAAGGATAACAACGATATTTGTGTCGGTGTTTTCTTCAAATGCTCAACGATGGAGTAGTCTTTCGGCTGCATGGGCTGCCATAAATCGTCAGCTTTTCCTTTAGTTATTTCTCTCTTTGGGGTGCTTTCTTTCCTTGTAGCATTCTGAGCTAACTCTTCAGGAGTGTAACACATCCTTGAGCGAGTCATGGCTGCTTGCACAGTGAATGACTTTTTGGGCGTGGAAGTAATTTGTTGTGCCGCTTGTGGTACCACGGTCTTTGGAATCAAGGTTTTGAACCTTGATGTTGCTTTCGTAGCCCCTGGCGCTGGGACCAGAACCTTGAAATTTGGACGCTCCTGGAGTGTAAGGGAGGCCACTATGTGTTCCACGGATTCGACTGCTCTGGGGATTAATGCTCTACAAGCTTCTTAGTCCTCATTCCTTTCAATCATGTGGACTCTGTTGTTTTCATGGTTAGGTAACGGATTCGTGTTCACATTGGGAGCTGTGATTTCCAAAACAATTTCCCTCTTGTCAATTAGATCTTGGATTTTGTGCTTAAGATTTATACAGTCCTCTTTGCTGTGCCCATTTCCTCTTGAATGGTAGGCGCAAGTCTGATCAGCCCTTGTAGAATCCATTCCCCGGCTGTGCTAGTTTTGGTGGGACCTTCTGAATCAAGCCTGCAACTAATAGCCTTTCTAAGAGTCAAGCCCTAGGCTCGAGGAGCGTTGTGAATTCCCTTACCGGCCTCTTCTCGAAAGCAGGACGTGGAGCGTTGTATGTTGGAGATGGCGGTTGATTTTGGTAGTTCTAGGGTGATTGATATACTTGTGGTGGGTTATTTGGGTGGTAATTTTTTTGAGATGGTGCTTGATAAATAGGAACGAACACACGGACACTAGGCGGAGCCGTGTAAGCTGGTACAGTGGTGGTGAAGCTTGGTTGTGTGTAATACACATGTAATGGATAATTCATGAGGGGTGCAGTTATGTGGGTGGATTGTAGTTCTTTTGGGCTTAGGTTTGGAATGTGGGATATGCTTACCACGTCCTCCTTCTTCTTGCGGAAGATTCTTGCAGTCGCTTATCCAGATGCCTTGTTGAAGACACTAACTATTTTCTCGGATTTGAGACCATCTTCTACAGCTTCTCCTATTTTGACCAACTCAGCAAACGGTCTTCCAGCTATGGACACCATTCTGTCGTAGAAATCAGGCTCCTGGGACCTGATGAACACAGAGACTAGCTCTCCTTCACACATTAGTGGCTGCACGCGGGCTGCCTCGGGCCTCCCCCTGCTGGAAAACTCCCTGTAGTTTTCAGTTGATTTCTGCTTGACCTTTTCAAGAAAATAGCGGTCTGGTACTGTTTCAACATTAAAGTAAAATCTTTCCATGAAGGATTTTTCCATGTCTTCCCAGGTGTGCCATTGACGCATATCTTGAGTTGCGAACCATTCAGCGGCTTCTCCGATTAGACTACGACTAAATAGTCGCATGATTAGAGGTTCATTTTTCTTTACTCTAACCAATTGGTTGAAGTAGGACCGGAGGTGTGCTTTGGGATTCCCTGCCCCATTGAACATCTCAAATTTTGGTATTTTGAACCCTTCTGGCAGGTCCAGATCTGGATGCATGCACAGGTCATCATATCTCAGGCCTGTAGCCTTTCTTGCTAACCTGTTGGATTTCTCCTATAATTCCTCCATCTTTTTCTCCATAGCACTTTCTCGCTTATCCTGTTCGTCTCTCCAGGCCCTTTCTATTTCTTTATAATGGTCTAGCTCCTTATACCCTGCGGAGCATTCGCTGGGGATGTTGGGAGTGAAGAATGAGACCTGGTGGGTGGTATGGTTGAGCGAGGCAGTGGTGGTCTGCCTAGTTGGTTGAGCTGGAGCACGTAATTAGCTTGCCGGATTAATGTGAACAGGATAAGGAACCTGGTAAGAAGGGACTGAGTGAGTGGTCCTTGGGATTTGAGTGTATTTTATTAGTGGAGAAGTGTTACACCTCGTAGTTTTGTACATTGAGATTCGTTAGGTGTTAGTTGCTCAATTGTAGACACTGGAGATATTTCCTAGGATATATGAGATTATATGTGTGCTTATCTTATGGTTATGGAGGTTTAAGTTCATGTAATAGGTCATGGAAGGATTGGAGAACAAGTAAAGCAAGGAAACTAAGTTGTTGGAACTTAGAGAAAGGATGAGCAAGATTTCGTACGATAATTTTGAGCCAATTTGGGGAAAGGATATCTTTTAGCATATGAAGAGTTTTGAAGTAGATTAAAATCCTAAAATGAAGTTCATGAACTCTCGTTTCCAACACAACAAACCGCTCATCGATACGATGTCGAAGTAGAGAATTGTGGACGTTACAAGTCAGGGGGCAGAGTGGAAACGCGCAGCTACAGTGCTTGACATGCGTGCTACAGTGCGCGGAAAGTTCCTGGTCGGTGCAAACTGACCCTAGAACAATTTAAAAAGGGGATTTACCCATTATTTTCATTCAACCACCTCCCCAAGCCTTCCCTAACCCCCTAGAACATTCTCCCAACTTCCTCCATAAAATTTTAGGCCAAATTAAATGAAACCTCGGGATTAGGCTCGGGAAGCGTATAAGGTCTTGTAGTTCTTGTTCTAAACAATAAATCTCGACAAATCAAAGGAGGCCGCCGAAGATAGATAATATTTCAAGCTCTACCAACCTTGATTATGGTAAGGATATTCTTTACTATGGATATTATGAATTGTATCATGGAAATTTAGTTGTTAAAGCATCGTAAAGTCTAGTGATTGGTTATGAAATTGGGGAAACATTGTGTGGGATGTTTTATTGAGCATATTGATGTTGAAGATGATGTTGTTGATATTGGTATTGCTATTGTTGTTGTTTTGTTGGCCTTGTGATTTCGGGCTAGGGATATAAACATGGGAGATCTTTGCCCGAATTCCGGCATATTTTAAGAGGATTTAATTTGAAGGCTTAAGACAAGCATGTGAGGATAAGCCTAACAATAGTATGAATTCTCTTGAATGCAGATTTACGAGCTTGGGAGGAAAAGTGTTAAGTAGTTAAGGAGACCCAAAAAGTATGTTAAGGATGTCCCTTTCTTTCTAAAGGCATGATTCTTTCTTACAAACCTATTCGCGTTTTCCATAACATTCTTATTCCCAGAAGCTAGAAGTTCATGATTCTTAGATTTTCTTATGATGCTAAAGATAAGTATGTTCCATGATGATAATGATGATGATGATGATTCCATTTTTGGAGATTCCAAAGCTTATGGTTTTGATGCTATTATGAGATTATTGAGTTTATTTCATGATTTTATTCATTGTTGTTGATCTCACCTTATGATAATTGTTCCTCCAAGGTGAGATATAGCGATGATGATTGTTCCATAATATAAATTGAAGGTCACCGACCTTACGTCACTCCGATAAAGTAGTAGCTTTTAATTGGGCTCTCATGCATGTTTTATATATATGTAAGTATTTTCTCACACCGTGCCTATATGGCCGGGCAGCACCACTACGGTGGGCGGCTATGTATAATGATAATAACACCGTGCCTATATGGCCGGGCAGCACCACTAGGGTGGGCAGCTATGGATAACGATGATAACACCGTGCCTATATGGCCGGCCAGCACCACTAGTAGGCGGCGTGAGATGGCTACCCCGGACGCGGGCTAATGATGATATTATGTTTAATATGCATGAAAAGTGTTTTCTTTAAAAAGCTAAGCATGCATGATATCCGCCTTAAGGGGCAATCAGATGTACAAGTTATATCTCTATATCATGTTATGTTCCATATCTCTTGTTATGTTGTTATTCATGCCTTACATACTCAGTACATTATTCATACTGACGTCCTTTCTTGTGGACGTTGCGTTCATGCCCGCAGGTAAACAAAAAGACAGACCAGATCCCTAGCAGTTTCATCAGCGGAGTCTCAGAAGCGCTCCATTTGCTTCGGAGCTAGAGGTTATTGGTTTTACTCTTTTGTGTATATACTTTGTGTTACACCCCGTACTTTGTATGTCGGAATATTTTAAGTTGTTTGCGACGAGTTAAAGACAAGACTTTCAATTTCCGATTTTGTTGATTTTGCCTTAAAGCATAAGTCGTATATTCATCTTTCGATGGTATGAAGTGTTAAGAGTAAGGTTGGTGTTATATTTCGCATTTTGTGCGTATTCGGAAAAATTGGAGATAATTCGGAATGGTAAGAAATAAGGCTTTAGATGGATCTTACTTAAGGTGCATGTGATGTCTAAGGAAATATTGAATGTGAAAATATTGAGGAAGGCCAAGGGCAAAAATTGGAATTTTGAGAATTTGTTTCGGGAATTACAAAACGAGATTTATAACCAATTGGGCTCAAAAAAATAAAAAGGAAAAAGAGGCCCAATCCACCAAGGGGTGGCCGGCCATGAAGTGAAAAGGAAAGAAAAGAAAATGGGCCAAGCCCATGTAATTATTAATGGTAATAAAAAGAAGAGAAGGGGGCCAAATGAATTTTCAAGAAACTTCAAGAAATTGAGAGAAAGAAGAAAGAAAGAAAGAAGGAGATATCAACCATGGCCATTCGGCCATGGTCTTCAACTTTTGTCCCTTCAAATTTTTGTCCCCAAAATTATTATCTTGTCGTATTCCTACTAATTCAAGGGCCCTCTCCAACGTGGTATAATTATTTCGGAAGATAAGTCGTTCGTTTCGTCGTTTGGACAATTTGGTGGATTGAAGAAGTTAGAGGAACAAGGTATGATTCAACCCCTTTTTATGTGTTATGAAGGCTTTGTTGATGTTGTAGTATATAGAAAAGGGTGAAACTCATGAGAATATAGGAGTTTGCATGGTGGTTGCATGATTATGTATGTGGCCGTGTGTATGTATATGTTGTATAGGCAAGATGAATAAATTCTATGTTGTATTATAGTTGTGGTCAATGTGGAATTTGTATTGGAAATGAAAGTTGGATGAAATTGGAAAGTTGGCATGTGGCCGTATGGTATAGGTGGAGGAAATGGTGATGGATTTATTTTGTTTAACATGTTAATTGTGTTGTTGTGATCCTTGTAAGGTAAATGGAAGTAAAATGAGGTAAGTTTGCATTGAAATGGAACGTAGAGGTTTATGTCGTTGTAGTATGATTTCGTGTCATTATGATAATTAAGTTGTTAAGGTGCAAATCATGGTTAATATTGATGAACTTGGGTGATGGAAATATGCTATGAATGAGTATGTTAAAGATTAGGAGATTTGGATGAATTATGACTTAGGTGGAAAGTTTGTATATTTTGTATATCTTGTGCATATATTGTAGAAAAGGTACGAAATGCTTTCAAATGGCATTGTAATGATTTTGATTGGTAATGAATGTGAGTATGATGGTATTGATTGGGACATGTGAAGTCGGAATGGAAGTTATTGTATTATATTGGAAAGTGGGCTAGTTGTATTATATCGTGTTTTGTTGTGGTTGTTGATAATTGTTGTTGGGTTGTTGTTGATTGTCTTGAGCCGAGTTTAATTCTCGGGGTGTCGTATTTATAGGGGAGGTGCTGCCGGAATTTCAGTAGACAAGTATTAATTCAAGATTGGAATTTTAAGTCTTATGAATAGTAATTGGTAAAGGTGACCATTTGCAGATTTCTGACGAAACGGGATTTGAGTTTAAGCGAGCGCAAGTCATCCGTAAGGTATGTAAAGCCTGCTCTTTCCTTCTCTTGGCATGTCCTAAGTATGTTAGGCTGAGATTCGAGCTTTGAGGACGACTCTACTCCTCGGAATCCGAGCTTCATTTTGACCCTTTTTCATTCAGTAGAATTGAATTGGAAATGTCCTGTTTTGTTGAAATATTTGCTCAAACACCCGTAGTTCGCCTAAATGATATTGGAGGGCCTTGGATCCTTGTCTACGACCTCGCCAGGCCTAATGACCATGGTTTGGGGTCCGCCGCCTCAATTTGATCGAGGTGGGGCCCACGCGTTCAGAGATCTTCCTATGTCGCTCGTTTGGTATATTTGTGTGATTTTGAAAAAGAACTTTTGGCTATCGCCCCGATTACTATAAAATAGTTATTTTAACTACCTCATTGAGTTTGATAATACATTTTGACACATAAGAACGATTTCAGAAGATTGTAACCATTGTATACTAATTCCGATAAACCTGAAACTTGTTTACGCACTTGCCGACGTTAGTAAATATATTTGGTCACCGAATTTGGAAGGCAACTTAATTATTTATTTACTCATATGCATGTGGCCTTGACACGTGATTATGATCTCTAAAGTTCGGTTTGATATGTTTTCGAATAATGTTTGGAAAAGAACTGATTTAACTATTGTCTTGGCTGAAGGAATGGTGTGCTTTGGTTGTTGTTGAGTTTGTAATAAAAGAAATTATATACGTATGGTCGCTTACGATTACTGCTCGTGTGTATTGTTATTACCTCTTTCGCCGAGTCCGGGCCGGTATGTGTGATATTGTCCATTTGGATACTTGACCGCGGGCGTGCCATGACCATTTGGATACTTGGCCGCGGCATGCGTACGTGTGATATCGTCCATTTGGATGCTTGACCGCGGGTGTGACATGACCGCTGATTCTTGACCGCGGTATGTATGTAAGTGTATTTGTGTATATTTGTGATATTAACGGGTTTGGGTTCCGGGTTCCGCGCGGTATATGTGTGTATGCATGTATGTGATATTACCGCCGGGTTCTCGGCCGCGGTATGTGTGTGTATGATTTGTGTATGTATGACTTGGATGTCGGGTGTAAGTACGTTGGTATTTGGACTAGTATGCTCGCGTTTGGTACACTTTATTTCATCTTGTATTTTTACGCTTTACATACTCGGTACATACTCCGTACCGACCCCCCTTTCTTCGGGGGCTGCGTTTCATGCCGCGCAGGTACCCACAGATGAGCAGATGATGTTAGCGGAAGGTGTTCCGGCTGGATTGGCGAGCTCCATTTCCTCCGGAGCGCTGCCGAGTCAGAATGCTTTGTATGGTGATCGGAGTTATGTTAGAGGCTTTGCAGACGATTTGTCGTGTGTATGAGATGTCCGTTTGTAAGCGGCTATGTAAGCCGATGGTTCAGTACGCATTGTGTTATGAATTTCATGTGTTTATAGATTTGGTTGTGGTTGCAAATTTTATTTGATTTGAAAAAGACGAAGAGTATGTTTGTGTTTCAAAAAAAAATTTCCTTCTGCATTTTGACGTGTCCTGTGGGCCCAGTATGACTATGTGCGGTACGAAAGTCTGCGGGTTCGCTCGGCCCTAGGTAAGGGTCGGGTGCCCATCACACCCTATCGGATTCAGGGTGTGACAAAGTGGTATCAGAGCAGGTCTGTCCTAGGGGTTGTCTGCAAAGTCGTGTCCAGTAGAATCTTGTTTATAGTGTGTTGCGCGCCACATTTATAAACAGGAGGCTACGGGGTATTTAGGATGGTTACTCTTCTTTCATCTCTGAGATCGTGCCATAGGGCCAAGTCATAGGAGATGGGACTCCTTACGCTGATTTGTGATTGCAGCTAAAGAATGACACCGATAGAAGGAAATGATTGATGATGTTGGGAAGTACAAAGCACGCAGGTAAGCACAGGCATGAAAGATATGTGTCAGGTAAGATATTGAAGTATGATTGAGATAAGCTGAAGACTAAAGGGGGAAAGTAAACAAGAAAGTGTAACAGGTGCCGTTTGAGTTGGGCATACGAGGTATGTTTGTTATTTTTGTACAGTTTATGATATTGGGAGCCCTGTGTGGCTGCGATGTGATATGATATGCATATATGTATGTTGTCCCTGTGAGGCATTGTTGGTAATTCCTGTGCACAGGTTTTGAAATAATGAAAAATGCAGAGGAAACTCTGCCAAAATTTTTCTAGAAATAAAGAAAGGAGAATGAGATATGAGTTTGTAATACGACTTGAAAGGTCGTGCCAATGGTAATAGCGAGGTTAAGATAAGAATACAGATGAAGGAATTGTGATGCGTATGAATGAATGGGTAAGACAACTTGTGGAATATTGAGGATAAAGTCACTCAGAAAGGATAGGAAGTTAAGAAGTGTTACCCTATGAGATTGAATACGAATGGGGCAATGTGAATGCAATGAAGATTGTTGTGAAAATAAGCAAAGCTCAGTGGGAAAAGTGGCCAAAGCTATGATGTGATTACGTAGTTAGAATATGAAGGTAAGTGTGAAACGGAAAAAAAAAAAAACAAGCTATGGAATGAGTATGGAAGGGTTTGAGTTAAAGATTAAGAGATGGCATGAGAAAATGTGCCTAGAATGTTACAAGTCGAGTAAAGAGAATTACAAAAAGGAAAAGTTTGAACCGAGATTCTTAAGACCCTATACGATTAGTTGAACATTCGAGGACGAATGTTCTAAAGGGGAAAGGATGTTACACCCCGTACTTTGTATGTCGGAATATTTTAAGTTGTTTGCGACGAGTTAAAGACAAGACTTTCAATTTCCGATTTTGTTGATTTTGCCTTAAAGCATAAGTCGTATATTCATCTTTCGGTGGTATGAAGTGTTAAGAGTAAGGTTGGTGTTATATTTCGCATTTTGTGCGTATTCGGAAAAATTGGAGATAATTCGGAATGGTAAGAAATAAGGCTTTAGATGGATCTTACTTAAGGTGCATGTGATGTCTAAGGAAATATTGAATGTGAAAATATTGAGGAAGGCCAAGGGCAAAAATTGGAATTTTGAGAATTTGTTTCGGGAATTACAAAACGAGATTTATAACCAATTGGGCTCAAAAAAAATAAAAAGGAAAAAGAGGCCCAATCCACCAAGGGGTGGCCGGCCATGAAGTGAAAAGGAAAGAAAAGAAAATGGGCCAAGCCCATGTAATTATTAATGGTAATGAAAAGAAGAGAAGGGGGGGCCAAATGAATTTTCAAGAAACTTCAAGAAATTGAGAGAAAGAAGAAAGAAAGAAAGAAGGAGATATCAACCATGGCCATTCGGCCATGGTCTTCAACTTTTGTCCCTTCAAATTTTTGTCCCCAAAATTATTCTCTTGTCGTATTCCTACTAATTCAAGGGCCCTCTCCAACGTGGTATAATTATTTCGGAAGATAAGTCGTTCGTTTCGTCGTTTAGACAATTTGGTGGATTGAAGAAGTTAGAGGAACAAGGTATGATTCAACCCCTTTTTATGTGTTATGAAGGCTTTGTTGATGTTGTAGTATATAGAAAAGGGTGAAACTCATGAGAATATAGGAGTTTGCATGGTGGTTGCATGATTATGTATGTGGCCGTGTGTATGTATATGTTGTATAGGCAAGATGAATAAATTCTATGTTGTATTATAGTTGTGGTCAATGTGGAATTTGTATTGGAAATGAAAGTTGGATGAAACTGGAAAGTTAGCATGTGGCCGTATGGTATAGGTGGAGGAAATGGTGATGAATTTATTTTGTTTAACATGTTAATTGTGTTGTTGTGATCCTTGTAAGGTAAATGGAAGTAAAATGAGGTAAGTTTGCATTGAAATGGAACGTAGAGGTTTATGTCGTTGTAGTATGATTTCGTGTCATTATGATAATTAAGTTGTTAAGGTGCAAATCATGGTTAATATTGATGAACTTGGGTGATGGAAATATGCTATGAATGAGTATGTTAAAGATTAGGAGATTTGGATGAATTATGGCTTAGGTGGAAAGTTTGTATATTTTGTATATCTTGTGCATATATTGTAGAAAAGGTACGAAATGCTTTCAAATGGCATTGTAATGATTTTGATTGGTAATGAATGTGAGTATGATGGTATTGATTGGGACATGTGAAGTCGGAATGGAAGTTATTGTATTATATTGGAAAGTGGGCTAGTTGTATTATATCGTGTTTTGTTGTGGTTGTTGATAATTGTTGTTGGGTTGTTGTTGATTGTCTTGAGCCGAGTTTAATTCTCGGGGTGTCGTATTTATAGGGGAGGTGCTGCCGGAATTTCAGTAGACAAGTATTAATTCAAGATTGGAATTTTAAGTCTTATGAATAGTAATTGGTAAAGGTGACCATTTGCGGATTTCGACGAAACGGGATTTGAGTTTAAGCGAGCGCAAGTCATCCGTAAGGTATGTAAAGCCTGCTATTTCCTTCTCTTGGCATGTCCTAAGTATGTTAATTTGAGATTCGAGCTTTGAGGACGACTCTACTCCTCGGAATCCGAGCTTCATTTTGACCCTTTTTCATTCAGTAGAATTGAATTGGAAATGTCCTGTTTTGTTGAAATATTTGCTCAAACACCCGTAGTTCGCCTAAATGATATTGGAGGGCCTTGGATCCTTGTCTACGACCCCGCCGAGCCTAATGACCATGGTTTGGGGTCCGCCGCCTCAATTTGATCGAGGTGGGGCCCACGCGTTCGAGAGATCTTCCTATGTCGCTCGTTTGGTATATTTGTGTGATTTTTAAAAAGAACTTTTGGCTATCGCCCCGATTACTATAAAATAGTTATTTTAACTACCTCATTGAGTTTGATAATACATTTTGACACATAAGAACGATTTCAGAAGATTGTAACCATTGTATACTAATTCCGATAAACCTGAAACTTGTTTCTGCACTTGCCGACGTTAGTAAATATATTTGGTCACCGAATTTGGAAGGCAACTTAATTATTTATTTACTCATATGCAAGTGGCCTTGACACGTGATTATGATCTCTAAAGTTCAGTTTGATATGTTTTCGAATAATGTTTGGAAAAGAACCTGATTTAACTATTGTCTTGGCTCTGAAGGAATGGTGTGCTTTGGTTGTTCTGTTGAGTTTGTAATAAAAGAAATTATATACGTATGGCTGCTTACGATTCTGCTCGTGTGTATTGTTATTACCTCTTTCGCGAGTCCGGCCGGTATGTGTGATATTGTCCGCTGGATACTTGACCGCGGGCTGTGCCATGACCGCTGGATACTTGGCCGCGGCATGCGTACGTGTGATATCGTCCGCTGGATGCTTGACCGCGGGCTGTGACATGACCGCTGGATTCTTGACCGCGGTATGTATGTAAGTGTAGCTGTGTATATTTGTGATATTAACCGCTGGGTTCCTGGCCGCGGTATATGTGTGTATGCATGTATGTGATATTACCGCTGGGTTCTCGGCCGCGGTATGTGTGTATGATTTGTGTATGTATGACTTGGATGTCAGGTGTAAGTACGTTGGTATTTGGACTAGTATGCTCGCGTTTGGTACACTTTATTTCATCTTTGTATTTTACGCTTTACATACTCGGTACATACTCCGTCGACCCCCCCTTTCTTCGGGGGCTGCGTTTCATGCCGCGCGGTACCCACGGATGAGCGAGATGATGTTAGCGGAAGGTGTTCGGCTGGATTGGCGAGCTCCATTTCCTCCGGAGGCTTTGCCGAGTCAGAATGCTTTGTATGGTGATCGGAGTTATGTTAGAGGCTTTGCAGACAGTGTCGTGTGTATGAGATGTCCGTTTGTAAGCGGCTATGTAAGCCGATGGTTCAGTACGCATTGTGTTATGAATTTCATGTGTTTATAGATTTGGTTGTGGTTGCAAATTTTATTTGATTTGAAAAAGACGAAGAGTATGTTTGTGTTTCAAAAAAAAATTTCCTGCATTTTGACGTGTCCTGTGGGCCCAGTATGACTATGTGCGGTACGAAAGTCTGCGGGTTCGCTCGGCCCTAGGTAAGGGTCGGGTGCCCATCACACCCTATCGGATTCAGGGTGTGACACTTTGGCATGGTGGAGTCCTGCCCCATCCTTGTGAATTATTGTATTCTGTATAGAGGCTCGTAGACAGATGCATGTAGCTAGATATTCCATAACCTTTTCAGTTCATATTATTGTATAATATTTTGGCAGCCTAGCCGGCTTGTGATGATGGGCACAGATGTTGATGATTATATAGAGATGTGCCATTTCCTTGTGACATATACTCTTACAGATTATGGTACCTATGAGCTATCTTTGTGGTACACCCAGAAATGATTATGAGAAGCATGTTCAGAGGTGCTCGGTAGGTTAGCTCCGGGGGCCTGTCATGGCCCTCCGTTTGGGTCGTGACAAGAAGTGTGGTAGGAAGGACCAACATGGTTTGGGTCAGTGGAACTTAGTGGAGGTAGGATGGTCCCTGGTGGGTATATAGGAAAATGATCGGGCATTGGTGAGCTCAGGGAAGGGAACAGAGGGGGAGGCCTTCTTTCCTCTGTCGAGGCATCCTTGCCCGTATTTGTTGCCTCATTCCTGGCTACCTTTTCTTGGAGAGCTGTAACGGCAGTCAGTAATGTTGCAATCACATCTTTTTGAGATGATACCTGTTGTGGGTCTTGGGTATCTCCGTCACGGAGAGCGAGCTTAGTTCCGTTCTTGGGGGTACCAGTAATCTTCTCTTTTGCTTTTGTCTGCGGGGGATGCTAATACAGCTTTGGATCTTGTGAAGTGTGCCAGCTTTCAGTACTACGCTAATCGGCCTCATTCTATAAGAAAAGAATAACTCAACGGTAGACAAAGTTAGTTACTTATCATAAAGTATAAAAGCAAAATATCACATATTGATATTTAAAGCGCACATAGCACATAAAGTCATATATTAGGCTTGAACACTTTTGACCCTTTTTTCTAAAGGTTCGGATGTTCATGGGCTTTTGATGTTTGGGTGGATATTGGTCCAATGGGCTTTATGGCAGACTTACTCTGGCAAACCCTTCCTTTTTAAACAAATGGGGGAGATTGTAATTTTTATTATGTAGGGGCCAAGTCTTACGTAGACTGCCTACGTATCCCACCTGGGGAAATCAAGCCCTATCGTAGTTCATTTTACAAAAGAAGGATGTATATTTTTCTGAATATCCTTTAAGCTAAACCTAGCTAAAGACATCCCCAGACCAGGCCCGGCTAGGGCTTCCCTCGTATCCCTCCATAGGGACGTCAGGTCGGCGTGGTTCCTACAATATTTATGGGGAGAGGGGGTAACTTTTTATGTGGAAAAAATGGGGACACCTATTATCTACCCAAAAATACAGTTCTGTGAGTCGATGTCCTTACGAACCCGCTCTCTCTCATTCTCCTTCCTTCTTAGCACTGAGGTGGTAAGATGACCAAGATCTCTCCGGTGTTGATCTTATGTTCAAGTTCAAGCTTGAATGCGTGGCACTCTTCTATGTCGTGCCCCATTGCTCCTGTATGATATAGGCAAAACTTGTTCCTATTGGGCCTTAATGGCGCGGGCTCGTGGGCATGTTCCACGGGTCTAATCTCTCTTAGACTAGCCAGAGTTGAGAATATGCGGGCTTATGATTCTTCAAAGATAGTGAAATCATGTCGCCAGATCTGAGTACTAGAAGTGACTCTTTCTCCAGGGATAATAGGGCGATGAACTAGTAAGGTATGTGGCCCCTACAAAGTCCCAATGATCCTATCATCAATCAGACTACAAATTCTTTTTCGCAACCCTAGGCACTCGTTCAGGGCATGACCAGCCCGGTTGCGGTGGAACGGGCACCTTTTGTATGCGTACACCAACTCGGGCCGCAACCACATAGCCCTAGTGGTGCAAGGCACTCCTGTGGCAACTATCCTTTCATACACCTCCTTATAGGTGACCGGCCGTGGGGCCACTCTGAATGGGGAGGAATGGACTTTAAAGTCTATTCCCCACCAAGCAGGTTCAGAAGGACCTACTCTTCCAAAATTTTCTGATGCCATGGTGGAGGTTGCAGGTACTAGCATGGGTGAGGGTGCATAGAAGTCCTATCCCTCATTGGTTGGGGCATAATAATCAGATTCCTCATTGGCATCATTCTCCTCGTTTGCAAACTCAGGAACATTCCAAATGGTTCTTCTTCCCCCTCAGCCTCTATGTCGATAGTCTCCAATTTCTCTTCTTCCATATTTTAAGGATCTTCCTCTTCTTCTTCGATCTTCTGGTTCTTCCTCCTCGACGGATTCAGAGGCTTCTCGTTAAGGTTCTGTGTCACGACCCAATCTGAGGGCCGCGACGAGCACCCGGTGCTAGCCCACTCGGGCACCCCTTAACACACTTTACATCTCATTCCAGGTGAGCCACATAATTATATCATACTTTTCATTCATCATCAGTCTAATCTCATCGGGCAACAACATATCTATATCATCAATAACATCTATGCCCATATAAATGTACATGCGCCGTCAAGGCGATCAAAATAACATCCCAAAATATAGGCCGACAAGGCTGAACATATCTAACTATATACACAATGTCTACGAGCCTCTAAGAAGGGTACATCATGTCATAACATATGGGCGAGACAGGACCCCGCCGTGCCCATGGATATATATACACAAAAGAATCTATACCAAAAGGTAACGACTCACGAATGAAATGGAGCTGCGCTATGTAGTCCCTGAGAAAATACAGCTATGGGTCCAATCTGTCTCCCTGACCACCTGCGGGCATGACGCAGCGTCCACAAACAAAAGGACGTCAGTACGAAGAATGTACTGAGTATGTAAAGCATAAACAATATCAATATGGAAGCATAGTGGATAACATATGAAATAACATAAGCTGGGGGATAATAGCATCATTGTCATGGCACTTACCTGCTTTCCATAGGGACGTTCCATTTCTATTTCGTACTCGCGTACATACATTCATATCTTTGCTCATTTACTTTTCGTATCCGCTTTCATATTCGGATTCACACCTCCTTTCGTACTCATGCTCATATCATATGCTTTGCGTATTCATAGCCCTTACTTGGCACTTATGTAGTCTTAACATATTCGTACTTTAATTAATGCCATATGCGTAGCATAGTCGTACTCCTATAGATGTCATATACATAGCATAATCGTACTCATAAAGATGTCATACATGTAGCTTATTATATTGCGTACCCGACCATGAAGGTTCGGTGTTTCACGTACCTGGCCCTACCAAAGCTTAGTGTTGTTCGTACCTGGCCCTACCAAGGCTCAGTGTTATACGTACCCAACTGCAGGGGTGTGCGCGCGTCATTATACATATATAGATATACATCTTCGTTATATTCTACCCGGCCATATAAGCTCGGGGTTCACAATAGCCTCTCATGGGCATACATACTTACAAGCTCATATCTATCTTTAGTCGTGTTGCTATCTTCATTCATTGCCTCCTATCCTTAGAGTATTACTCGTCGGACAACTTGTGCGAATTGTGAGAAGTTAGGGGCAAGGCTATCCCGAGAGACTTTCGATTGACTTAAAGGCTTAAATTGTGTATGATTTCAATGTCTTGAGAATGTTAGAACAACATTTGGAGGAAATTGCCATTTTTGGAAAGTAGGCTATTTTGGGAAAAGTTGACAAGTCAAAATTTTCTTTTTATTTGGCAAGGTGGCCGGCCACTCTTTAGTGAGCCAAGGCCATATGAATCACATGTTATATTATATATTAAGACTAAGTCATCCTCCACCTTGGCCATTCTAGAGAAATCAAGAAACAAGAAAAATTTGAAGACCAACAATAGGGGGCATTCGGCCATATTGAAAAAAAAATCAAGACCAAAAATCTTCCATCAAAAAAATAATTCCCTCAAGTAAAGTTGCTAAATCAAGGGTGCTAAACAACGGGGTGTTGTTGTTTCGAAGAAATATCCGTTAGCTTCCTCTAACGACCAACTTTGGTCAAGTGAAGAATTGAAGAAGAAAGGTTAGTTTTAATCTTGATTTCTTGTGTTGTAGATGGTGAATATGTGTTGTGTGTGCTAGAAAGGAAGAAATTCATGCTAGGGTTAAGGTTGAAGTTGGCCGTGTATAGTGGTTGTAGCCGTGTGCATGTATATTGTGTATAATCCATGTATTAATATTAGTTGTCATGTTTTCATTGTTGTGGAGTGAAGAAGAGAGTGAAATCATCCTTGGGTGTAGCATAGTGTGTTGGCCGAATGGCCTTCCCCTATGTGGTCTTGGATTGAACAATTGTTGATAGTGTTTTCGTTATCGTCGTTATGGGTTCTATAAGGCAAAATGCAAGTTTGATTACTTAGAATGAAGTTATGTTGGTTATGGCATGATTTGAGAATTTATGTGGATTTTATGTAAATTTTTACATTTATGAATATTGTGTTGTTAATGTGTGGATTAATGTTGTGAATTATGAATTTGGAAGGTAAGAATGTATTTAGTGTCGTCGTCGGGTTTGGAGACAATTTCGGGTGGTTTGGAGCATTTGTCGGATGATTAAAAATATTGTGTCAATTGTTTAAAGTGTTCTTGCATATGATTTAAATGGTTTTGAGTTAGTGCATGAATATGAAAATGTGAATAATAGTTGAAAGTATGAGGTTGGAGTAGAAGTTGTGATATTATGTGGAAAGAAAGACTATATGTGTTATTATGTGTTTTATGGCGATTATTGGTGTTGTTGAGTTGATTGTGATGTTGGTTGGTTGTTGTTGTTGATATTTGCGCCGAGATGATTCTCGGGGATGTTATATATATAGGGGAAGCGCTGCCGAAATTTCGGTAGCCAAATGTGAACCTAAGATTGAAATGTTAAATCTCATGAATAGTAATGCGGTAAAGGTGACCATTTCTGATTTTTGACGAAACGGGATTGGAGATAAAGCGAGCGTGAGACGTCCGTGAGGTATGTAAGGCTTACCCCTTCTTTCTTTGGCATGTCTTAGACGTGTAGGCTTGATTTCACGCCTCGGGGACTTTCCTAATTCTAGAAACCCGAGATTGAAAATGGCTACAATTCATTCAATAGAATTGAAGGGAATGCTTATGTATAGTTGCAAGAATTGTCTAAGTGTCTAGAGATTGCATGAATAGGATCCGGTTACCCTAAAAACCCTAATAGGTAACATCATGAAGCGTATTATACGTAAATTTGTATGTCGCCACATTTGGCCGAGGCGGGGCCACGCGCCCGAGATTTCCGTATGAAGTACCGTTTGACATATTCTTTGAGAAACTTAAAGAAAGCCCTTTGGCTACTATCTTATTTACTATACGATAGTCGTATTGATGGTTCCCTTGAATCGTATGATATGTTCGATACGTAAAGTGTTCGCGGAAGTTCATAACTTTTACTTATTAATTCCGGTCAACCCGAAATCCGTTTATGCGCTTTCAATGACGGTGAATATAGTTGGTCCTTGAGTTTTGGAAAGGAGTCTGTTTAATTACTTGTTATATGCATATGACCTCTCACTACACTGCTCGTGCATGTTATGCTATGTCTTTCACCGAGTCCCGGACCGGGTATGAAATCGTGCACATACTATTGCATTGTTCACCGAGTCCCTCACCGAGAGGGCCGGGTACGCTATTTATACATATATGATTTACTTACCGAGTCCCTCATTTTGGAGGGCCGGGTACGGCATATATGCATACGGTTATATGATCACCATACATGATGTTTGCATAATTTATCTACCGAGTCCCTTGCTTGAGGGCCGGGTACGTTATGTGTGCATACAGATTTAATGATTTGATGTGGATATATATGATACATGCTTCGCAGGTAAGTCTTGATGTCCCGACTCCTATGCGTAGTTCGATATAGTCTAGTTCGGTTACGGTTCTATATATTGTGTTTACTGCTTTACATACTCAGTACCTATCTCGTACTGACCCCCTTTTCTTCGGGGGGGGGCGCGTTCATGCCACGCGTGTGCGGATATATATTCGGGTGAGCCGCCGACTTAGGGTCCCCGTTCGGCTATTTTGGGAGAGCTTCCTTGTCGGAGCCCGATTTTGGTACGATCTTTTGCTACGTTCATGTATATTATTCGGGGTACGGCGGGGCCCCCGTCCCGTCATATATATTCGTATGTTCTGTTTTGTGTATAGAGGCCTGTAGACATAAAACGTGGGTTAAGGTCCTACCTGTACAGTATGTGTATGCGTGTGATATGTTCGGCGGTTATTCACCGCGGCAGCCTTGCCGGCTCGCCTGTATACATGTTTATATGATATGTTGGCCCTGTGTGGCCCTTTTCGGTATTTTTACGAGTGCAGGTAAATTTTGGCTAGTAAGAAAAACAGGGGAAACTCTGTCCGGATTTCCTAAAATTATTTGCGCTATTAATTTTGGATTATGGTACGTACGGGTGTCCAAATCGGGCGCTACTCACGGCCTACGGGGTTGGGTCGTGACAAAAGTGGTATCAGAGCGGTCAGTCCTCGGAGTGTCTGCAGGCCGTGTCTAGTAGAGTCTTGTTTATCGGTGTGTTGTGCACCACACCTATAAACAGGAGGCTACGGGACATTTAGGGTGTTACCTTTCCTTCTGATCTTAGATCGTGCGATAGAGCGGTATTATCAGGATGATTCTCTCCTAACGAACTGTTATGTTTTCAGCGATGCCACCGAGGAAGGCGACGGTTGCCCAGAGGGGCAAGTCCACGCGCCGGCAGAGAGACCGGCAGGGGCCCAGAGAGTTACTAGGGCCCATGCCCAGCCCGAGCCGGAGATTGTGCCCCGGTCGGCTAGTTCTGCCACCCCGTCACCGTCCGAGGAGCACAGAGCAGCAGCAGCTGCGGCACAGGAGGCGGCCCCACCGCCCGCCCCTGAGATTCGAGTGCCCGAGCCTCCAGCTCCGCAGCCTGAGGCGGAGGCCAGGGCCATGAGGGACGCTGTTCAGTTGCTGACCAGACTGGTAGCAGGACAGGTCCAGAGACAGGGTGCTGGAGATGATTTTGCTGGGGGACGCGACAGCCAGAGGGCCCGATATTTTCTGACTTGCAATCCGCCAGAGTTCTTCGGGTCAAAGCCCGAGGAGGACCCTCATGAGTTCATCAGAGAGATGCGGCGCACGGCCGCGACTTGTCAAGGCCTCCGATCCGAGTCGTTGAGTTTGCGTCGTATCGGCCGCACGATATTGCGGCCAATTGGTACGAGTCTTGGGAGCTATCCCGAGGTGCGGAGGTCGCGGTCTGTGTGGGAGGAGTTCGTGGAGGCTTTTCTCGCTCATTTTCTACCTCCAGAGATCAGACGCGCCAGGATTCACAGGTTTATACATTTGAGACAGGGTGGTAGGAGCGTCCGAGAGTACAGTCTGGAGTTTGACTCATTAGCCAGATACGCTCCTCATGTTGTAGCAGACATGGCTGATCGAGTACACCAGTATGTCATGGGGCTGGATGACTACTTGATTGACAACTGTATGTCAATGGCTTCTCAGCCGGGCGCTGACATTGCGCGAGTACAGGCGTACGCCCAGGGCATGGAGGAGCGGCATAGAGGGCGCCAGCCGACGGGATCGATGATGGCGCCGGCCCGAAGGGCTAGGTCAGCAGGGTATTCGGGGGATTCACGAGGCGGACAGCCTCAGCAGAGTACGGGATATTCGACCCAGCCAGCACAGAGTGCACCCCCACGATTTTCGGGCGGGAGGTTGGACGGTGCAGGGTATTCAGGAGCCGGTCCCAGCCCCAGAGGTTCAGGGCCACAGATGGGTAGAGGTTCTGGTCAGACGAGGCCCCCGCTGCCCCAGTGTTCTCGTTGTGGCAGGCCTCATTTCGGGGAATGCCGTCGCGGCGCGGTGCTGTTTTCTTGTGGCCGTCGGGGCCATATTATGAGGAGTGCCCGTATAGGGATGGTTCGGGTGGTATGGCCCGGCCCCTCTTGGGTCGGTCGGCCGGTTCGTCCTCCTCGGTGCTATGCGCCTACGGGACGGGGTACGCGGCACCGGCGGGCCGTGGCGAGAGGTCGCGGCGGAGCCCCGTTCCGGCGGTCCCTCGAACCGCTTGTACGCATTGGCGGTAGACGGACCGGGACCAGGAGGCATTACCAGATGCTGCTACAGGTACATGAATCCTTACTAGAACTTATTTTCTTATATATGTGTGTCCGTGATATGATTGTTGCGTAAGAGTGGTAAATGGGAAACTTGAGGGTTAGTAATCTGGTATTTGTAAACAACAGTAATTAAGGCGTTTGTATTGTTATTACGGACCCGGGAGCCTAGGATGGAAAGCGGTAATATTCATAGGTGTCAGTGAATAGGAAAAATCGAGAGAGGGGCAAAACGGTAATTATGCTACGAACTTGTCCGGAAACCTGTCAAGACCGTATTTTACTCCAAATTACGTGATAAAGGTCCTATAGTGAGCTGAACGCGATTATACTTACGTTAGAGCATCGTATATCATCGAGGTTCCGAAGTTAAGCGTGCTAGAGCGAGGGAAATTTTAAGATGGGTGACCCCCTGGGAAGTGTCCGGAAGTTTCACAACTTGAGTCATAAGAAGCTATGGAAAGCTAGAGTAGTCTAAAGGGATCTAGAATATCCTGAGCAGGCAAAAATTTGGAGAGGTCACGTAGCCTGGAGAGAAATAAACCGGGTAAAGGAAAAAGGAAGGTGCGTTTCGGCATTAGAGTTGGAGTCAGTTGAGTAGCATGTAGGAGGATCTTTCGCGAGTGGGGTGCTAACGATTATATATGTGCGAAGGTATGTAATACTCCGTGCGTGACTATGTTAATAGGCGAAAGTGTTCGGCGATTAGCGGGACGGTGCACGCGCGGCATCGATCGGACGAGCAACAGTACAAGTGAAAGAAAAAAATATAATCAATAGATGGAATTGCATACTATGGAGACAAGGGGAAACCTCCGAGACCGCCATAAGACTCTATAAGACTAATTGAACATTCGAGGACGAATGTTCTTAAGGGGGGGAGGATGTTATATCCCGTATTTTGAACAACGGGACAACTTGTGCGAATTGTGAGAAGTTAGGGGCAAGGCTATCCCGAGAGACTTTCGATTGACTTAAAGGCTTAAATTGTGTATGATTTCAATGTCTTGAGAATGTTAGAACAACATTTGGAGGAAATTGCCATTTTTGGAAAGTAGGCTATTTTGGGAAAAGTTGACAAGTCAAAATTTTCTTTTTATTTGGCAAGGTGGCCGGCCACTCTTTAGTGAGCCAAGGCCATATGAATCACATGTTATATTATATATTAAGACTAAGTCATCCTCCACCTTGGCCATTCTAGAGAAATCAAGAAACAAGAAAAATTTGAAGACCAACAATAGGGGGCATTCGGCCATATCCCAAAAAAATCAAGACCAAAAATCTTCCATCAAAAAAATAATTCCCTCAAGTAAAGTTGCTAAATCAAGGGTGCTAAACAACGGGGTGTTGTTGTTTCGAAGAAATATCCGTTAGCTTCCTCTAACGACCAACTTTGGTCAAGTGAAGAATTGAAGAAGAAAGGTTAGTTTTAATCTTGATTTCTTGTGTTGTAGATGGTGAATATGTGTTGTGTGTGCTAGAAAGGAAGAAATTCATGCTAGGGTTAAGGTTGAAGTTGGCCGTGTATAGTGGTTGTAGCCGTGTGCATGTATATTGTGTATAATCCATGTATTAATATTAGTTGTCATGTTTTCATTGTTGTGGAGTGAAGAAGAGAGTGAAATCATCCTTGGGTGTAGCATAGTGTGTTGGCCGAATGGCCTTCCCTATGTGGTCTTGGATTGAACAATTGTTGATAGTGTTTTCGTTATCGTCGTTATGGGTTCTATAAGGCAAAATGCAAGTTTGATTACTTAGAATGAAGTTATGTTGGTTATGGCATGATTTGAGAATTTATGTGGATTTTATGTAAATTTTTACATTTATGAATATTGTGTTGTTAATGTGTGGATTAATGTTGTGAATTATGAATTTGGAAGGTAAGAATGTATTTAGTGTCGTCGTCGGGTTTGGAGACAATTTCGGGTGGTTTGGAGCATTTGTCGGATGATTAAAAATATTGTGTCAATTGTTTAAAGTGTTCTTGCATATGATTTAAATGGTTTTGAGTTAGTGCATGAATATGAAAATGTGAATAATAGTTGAAAGTATGAGGTTGGAGTAGAAGTTGTGATATTATGTGGAAAGAAAGACTATATGTGTTATTATGTGTTTTATGGCGATTATTGGTGTTGTTGAGTTGATTGTGATGTTGGTTGGTTGTTGTTGTTGATATTTGCGCCGAGATGATTCTCGGGGATGTTATATATATAGGGGAAGCGCTGCCGAAATTTCGGTAGCCAAATGTGAACCTAAGATTGAAATGTTAAATCTCATGAATAGTAAGCGGTAAAGGTGACCATTTACAGATTTTTGACGAAACGGGATTGGAGATAAAGCGAGCGTGAGACGTCCGTGAGGTATGTAAGGCTTACCCCTTCTTTCTTTGGCATGTCTTAGACGTGTAGGCTTGATTTCACGCCTCGGGGACTTTCCTAATTCTAGAAACCCGAGATTGAAAATGGCTACAATTCATTCAATAGAATTGAAGGGAATGCTTATGTATAGTTGCAAGAATTGTCTAAGTGTCTAGAGATTGCATGAATAGGATCCGGTTACCCTAAAAACCCTAATAGGTAACATCATGAAGCGTATTATACGTAAATTACGTATGTCGCCACATTTGGCCGAGGCGGGGCCACGCGCCCCGAGATTTCCGTATGAAGTACCGTTTGACATATTCTTTGAGAAACTTAAAGAAAGCCCTTTGGCTACTATCTTATTTACTATACGATAGTCGTATTGATGGTTCCCTTGAATCGTATGATATGTTCGATACGTAAAGTGTTCGCGGAAGTTCATAACTTTTACTTATTAATTCCGGTCAACCGAAATCCGTTTATGCGCTTTCAATGACGGTGAATATAGTTGGTCCTTGAGTTTTGGAAAGGAGTCTGTTTAATTACTTGTTATATGCATATGACCTCTCACTACACTGCTCGTGCATGTTATGCTATGTCTTTCACCGAGTCCCGGGCCGGGTATGAAATCGTGCACATACTATTGCATTGTTCACCGAGTCCCTCACCAGAGGGCCGGGTACGCTATTTATACATATATGATTTACTTACCGAGTCCCTCCGGAGGGCGGGTACGGCATATGCATACGGTTATATGATCACCATACATGATGTTTGCATAATTTATCTACCGAGTCCCTTGTTTGAGGGCCGGGTACGTTATGTGTGCATACAGATTTAATGATTTGATGTGGATATATATGATACATGCTTCGCAGGTAAGTCTTGATGTCCCGACTCCTATGCGTAGTTCGATATAGTCTAGTTCGGTTACGGTTCTATATATTGTGTTTACTGCTTTACATACTCAGTACCTATCTCGTACTGACCCCCTTTTCTTCGGGGGGCTGCGTTCATGCCACGCAGGTGCAGATATATATTCGGGTGAGCCGCCAGCTTAGGGTCCCTGTTCAGCTATTTTGGGAGAGCTTCCTTGTCCGGAGCCCAGATTTTGGTACAGTCTTTTGCTACGTTCATGTATATTATTCAGGGTACGGCGGGGCCCTGTCCCGTCATATATATTCGTATGTTCTGTTTTGTGTATAGAGGCCTGTAGACATAAAACGTGGGTTAAGGTCCCTACCTGTACGGTATGTGTATGCGTGTGATATGTTCGGCGGTTATTCACCGCGCGGCCTTTGCCGGCTTTGTATACATGTTTATATGATATGTTTTTGTGTGGCCCTTTTTACGAGTGCGGGTATTTTGGCTAGTAAGAAAAACGAGTGCGGGTAAATTTTTGGCTAGTAAGAAAACGTACGGGTGAAATCGGGCGCTACTCACGGCCTACGGGGATTTCCTAAAATTATTTGCGACTCTCTTGGTTTATTAATTTTGGATTATGGTTCGTACGGTGAATGATCCTAATATCTCTTGAATTTGTGTGGGAGAAATATTCTAGAGAGTTCTACGGGCCGTATAAATTTATACGGTCCGTATAACTGACCGTATAATTCCACCAGTGAAGGTCCTTCCCTGTGATGGTCCTACGGTCCATTATACGGTCCGTATAACTTTATACGGTCCGTATAATGAGCCGTATAATCCACCAGCCACTGAACTTGTTTTCGTCACTTCGTTTGATCTCCAATCCTTACGGAACCTTCTTAACACTTGTTTAACACTTCATTACCAATCTAAGGGGCATTATAATTCTTTCCCAACACATCATTAAGTTGTCATCAACTTACTACTCATAAATCCTTTCCGATACTTATCGTATACATGGCCTTCTCTTGGCAACTTTCTCATCTAGCATCGAATGCCTTTCAAATCTCATTTAGAAACATCAATTGCTATTTCTTACTTATCAAAACATCGTATACTTCATATTACTCATTAGCCTATTCACTGTACATCAACGAAAAATTTTCTGAGGTGTAACATTCTGACTCCTCTCACAGGTCTAACTCTGTTACCCAATGATCTGATCCAGCTCCTTGTCTTTCATTTACTCCTCTCGGAGTCTCCTCTCTAGGCGTCATAGGCTTTCTTCTCTCTAAAGGTATCTAGTTCAGCACTAAATCCCTTACTCCTCCGGGACATTCCCATAGTATTATTCCTGGGGTATGCCCTCTGGCGGGTTCCTAACCATATCTAGCAATCGGTCCACCTCCTCAATTTTCCTCCCTATTTCTTGGAGTTGCTTCTCCATTTGTAGCACCTAGTCTCTCTGAATTTCTGCTATCTCTCCCAAAGTTCGCGTCTCTTGTTCTCCTTGGTTTGCCATTGTAAGTCAACCTTTTATAGAGATAAATCTGGGTAAGCTTTAAGCTTTTTATTTTTCTTTTGGTATGTAGTTTTAGATCATCGAATCAAATTTATTCAAGCCTTAATATATGATAACACACATAGCAAATAGGCATGTAAAGCACGTATCAAGCATTGATATAGTTTAGCAGATATTTATACTATTCGCGTTCCTAAAACCTTTTTGAGTTAAGGTTCTCCTAATAGATTAAAGCATGTAAGTGCCATTTGTAAGAGTGAACCATTGCCCCGAAAAATCATCATTAGTTAATAAATAGTAATAAAAATATCTTCCCGAAGGGATTACAAAAATGATTAAGCCGAAAAGGGGCTTAATATAAAGCAATAAATCAGCAGGGTTCTCCTCCAGTGACTAATGTCGAGGCCTTGCTTGTCCTGGCCTTTTTCACCCTCAGAAGGGTGGTCTGAATCCGAAGTCGTGCTTGGTACATTTGTTATACCTCGAAAATTTCAAATTTGTTGCCTTGTGAATAGGCTAATGTGAGCTTAAGGTGATTATGAAATCCTTACAAGATTAAGGGAAGTGTTAGATAGCTTAAAGCGCATACTATAAGATTTTGAAGTCATATGAATATGCTAAATTTAGTTTGTTGAAGGAAGTGGAATATAAGTCGTGTTCGGAAAGGTTTTCGCTATGACTGAGCAAGTATTTATTTGGTGATGTCTTGAGGGGCTACTATAGGGCCTATTGTATGGTTAATAAAGTATTATGTAAGTTCCAAGAAGGTTCCACGAGGATTGGAAGTCAAACGAATCGACGAGGGGAAGTTTCGTACAGCTTGGAGTTATACGACCACTTATACGGTTCGTATAACTTTATACGGTTTGTATACGGGGGTCCGTATAACTCGACCTTTACAGAAAGGGACTTTTCCAAGGAGGTGTTATACGGTCCCCTTACACGGACCGTATAATGTTATACGGACCGTATAAGTGGTCCATATAAGTCCATGGGGCAAATTTTTTTTTTTTTTTGTATAAATAGATGGCCCTTGTTCTTTTATTTCAAGAGGCAAGAATCAAATTGTTCATATATTAGAAGGCTTCCTAGGGTTAGTAGACTACAAGAGATTCTTGGGTATCAAAGCTAGAGTTTTTACATAAGATGATAGCTGCTCCAAAGATCATTCCCATGAGATAAAAGGTTAGTTTTCATACTTATTTCATGGCATCATGAATGCTTGGTTGTTGAACAATTTGGGTAGAAGAAGAAAGTAAAAAATGAGGGCTAAATGCAACTTTTATATGTTTTTGAGTAGTAAGCTAACTTGAGTCATGATTCTTAGTATAATATGGATATAACCTTGTTTTGGAAGGTAGTAATAGTGATGAGGAAACATTGTATGAAAATTTGCTAAGAATGGGTGTGAAGTTGTTAGTATAAGTTGAGCATGAGAATGAATTTTGAAGGCTCAATGGAATGTGATTACTTGATTATGATATTGTGGGTGTTATTGTGGTTGTTTGAGAGTTGTTTTGTAATATGGTGTAATTTGACGAAATAGGGGAAATCTTTGCTCAATTTTCATTAGATCATGAATTATTCTAGTTGAATTTAAGAGTATGATTAAGGCTTAACCACGGTATGAATCCTTATAAATGTAGATTGTTCAAGCTTCGACGGTGAACGTTAAGTAGTTAAGAAGACAAAAAGGTATGTAAGGCTAACCCTTCTTTCGTTAAGGCATGATTCCTTTGCTATATATCCACTCATGAGTTTCATAATGTCTTCCAAATAACTCAATCTCTAAAATTACTAAAGCTCAAGATCCTCGATATTTTCACGATGCTATTATCTCCCTTATATGATAGTTGATACCCTAAGGATAGATGTGACGAAAATGACGATGGTAATGATGTTGATGACACTTATGGACTCTTATGTATACGTGCCTAAGTATGTATGACTTAACACTAAGCTTAGATGGCCGGGTATGATACCTATCGCGCGCACACCACTATAGTTGGGTACGGATAACCCTGAGCCTTGGTAGGGCCAGGTATGTATAACACCAAGCCTTGTCATGGTCGGGTACGTGAAACACCGAACCTTCATGGTCGGGTATGATACTAATAAATATATGCATATATATATGAGTAAGTATTAGAAATGGAAGGTCCCTATGAAAGACAAGTAAGTAAATATGATGATGGCCACTAGAGGTACAAATGGCTTTATTACCTCCTGATTCTTCTATCTTATGCTATTTCTTATGCTCTTACTATGATGTTGATTATGCTTTGCATACTCATTACATTATTCGTACTGACGTCCTTTTGTTTGTAGATCTTTGCGTCATGCCCGCAGGTGGACAGGGAGACAGGCTTGACCTATAGATTACTTGTTCAGTGACTGCATAGAGGAGCTCCATTTCATCCGGAGCTATAGCTTTTGGTATTATTCTTTTGTGTACATACATATGGGCATGGCAGGGTCCTGTCACACCTATATGATGTTACATACTCTTCTTAGAGGCTCGTAGACAGTTGTGTATGGTTAGATGGCTTGCAGCCTTGTCGACTCATATTTTGTGTATTATTTTGGCATCCTCGTCGGCTTGTGTATATGGATATGGGCGTAGTTTCTGATGATGATATAAATGTGTCGTTGCCCAATGAGATTAGTATTATTGATGTATAGAAATAATGCATAGGGCATGTGGCTCACCTAGACGTAAAGGTGAATGTACGATAAGAGGTACCCAGGTGGGTTAGCACGGGGTGCCCGTCACGGCCCTCCGGTTGGGTCGTAACAAAAGTGGTATTAGAGCAGTTTTGTCCTAGGGTGTGTCTACGAGTCGTGTCCAGTAGAGTCTTGTTTATGGGTGTGTTGCACGCCACACTTATAAACAGGAGGCTGCAAGCATTTTAGGAATAAATGACCTTCTTTCTTCATAAGATCGTGCGATAGAGCCATGATATAAGGATTTCTCTTTCCTTAACCGTGTATTGTGTATTTCAGAAATGTCTGTAAAGAGAAAGGCTATAAAATCCCAAAAGGGCAAGACAGTGGCAGAAAAGCGGGCTAAAAGAGCACCGCCAACGGTTATAGAGGAGGGTGAGTCCCAGAATGCGGCTCAATCTCAATCCTCCCACTCAGTGCCTATTTCTGAGGAGCATGAGGGAGCCTCAGCCCCAGCTCCAGCACCTCCAGCTCCTCCACCGGATGCTTCAGGCCAAGATGTAAAAGAGGCCATTCATTTACTTACTCAGTTAGTTGCCACTCAGACTCAGCGGCAAGGTACAGGGCAAGGTGATAGGGCTGTTAGTGCAAGGGCCCGTGATTTTATTAGCTTGAACCCTTCGTAATTCTTTGTGTCAAAGCCAGATGAGGACCCTCAAAACTTTATTGATGGGATGTTGAGGACACTTCGGTTAATGCATGCTTCAGACATTGAATCGGTAGAGTTAGCTTCCTATAGATTGTAGGATGTTGCGGTTCATTGGTACACGATTTGGATGGCTTCACGGGGAGTCAATGCACCTCCCCCGGTATGGCAAGAATTTGTGGATGCCTTCCTCTGACATTACTTGCCTCCAGAGGTTCAGCGGGATCGAGCCGACAAGTTCTTAAATCTTAGGCAAGGAAGTATGAGTGCCTTAGAGTATAGTCTCCGCTTTAATTCTTTGGCTAGGTATGCTCAGGCTATAGTAGCGGATATGGGTGACTGAGTGCACCGATTTGTGAGAGGCCTAGGGCCACATTTGATGGATAGGTGCTTGTGATCGCGTCCTTCAGGACAACATGGATATTTCACGCATTCAAGCCCATGCCCAGAATTTAAAGGAAAGTCAACAACAACAGTGAAGTGAGCATGAGCATGACAGAGGGTATAGCAAGAGGGCTAGATCTTCGGGTCCGATGAGTGAGTTTAGAGGAGGGCAAAGACAGCAGTTTTCTAGGCATTCAGGCCATTCTATGACTAGTGCGCCTCCACGGTTTACAGGCCAGAGATTTGATAGATCTACTTATTCCGGGCCGAGTTAGAGTTTCAGGCCTTCGGGCTCTCATTTCAGAGGCGATTCGGGTCAAGCAAGGTTACCCGTGCCACGATGTTCCCAATGCAAGAAGTTACATTGGGTCCAGTGTCGACTAGGTTCAGAGGTTTACTATGCATACGATTGGTCAGGCCATATCATGCGTGATTGCCCCTCGGTTGGTAGCAGGGGTAGGGTCCAGCCTTCAGGATCGGCAGCCGAGTCTTCATCATCGATACGCCCTCTGGGGCAAGGTTCATAGGCGCCGGTCAACTATGGTAGAGGTAGAGGGAGAGCTCCCAGTTCTAATGGTCATCAGCACCGCATTTATGCTTTGGTTAGACGCCAGGATCTTGAGTCTTCCCCCGATGTTGTCACAGGTATATTATCGATATTTTCTCATGATGTATATGCTTTGATAGATTCAGGCTCCACATTGTTGTATGTCACTCCGTATATTGCCGGTCGATTTAGGGTCAAACCGGAGTCAATTAAACCTTTTGAGGTATCGACACCCGTTGGTGAACCGATAATAGCTAGTCGAGTGTATATAAATTGTGTAGTTATGATTTGTGACCATCGTACTATGGTTGATATACATGAGTTAAAGATGGTGGACTTTGATGTTATGGGCATGGATTGGTTGGCTTCTTGCTATGCCAATGTTGATTGTAGAATGAAAAAGGTTAGCTTCCAATTTTTGGGAGAACCAGTTTTGGAATGGAAAGGAAATACAGCGTCCCTAAGAGGTAGGTTTATTTCCTATCTCAAGGCGAGGAAAATTATTGCTAAAGGTTGTATTTACCGCCTAGTTCGGGTTCCAGATGTAGAAGCTGAATCGCCAACTCTTCAGTCTATCCCCATGGTGGATGAGTTTCCGGATGTATTCCCGGAAGAGCCTCCAGGCCTCCCTCCAGAGTGGGAGATTGATTTCGCTATAGATGTGCTACCGGATACAAAGCCCATATCTATTCCCCTTTATAGCATGGCTCCCGCAGAGTTGAAGGAGCAATTGAAGAACTTGCTTGAGAAAGGTTTTATTAGACCTAGTTCTTTCCCGTGGGGAGCACCTGTGTTGTTTGTGCCAAAGAAAGATGGCTCCTTACGAATGTGTATTGATTATCGGCAACTGAATAAAGTGACGATCAAGAACAAATATCCGCTCCCAAGGATTGACGACTTATTTGATCAATTGCAAGGTGCCAAATGGTTTTCAAAGATAGATTTGAGATCCGGTTATCATCAGGTGAGAGTTAGGGTGTCACGACCCAACCCCGTAGGCCGTGACTAGTGCCCGATCTGGGCACCCAAACACACCTATGAAACGCTATCACAAGGTATATCAAACGCATCCAAGTATCCAACAGAAGCCGACAAGGCTATGTCTCAAATTTAGATAATTTCCAGAAAAATTTCGGCAGAGTTTCCTTTGTTGTACGGACTATCCAAAATAACCCTGCGCACAGAAAATACCAACAAAGGCCACACATGGCCAACAACACAACATATATACACATATGCGGACCGGCCGCCGCGGCGAATGGGATCGCCCAAACAATACATATACAAACACAACCGTACGAAAGTAGGCACAACCCACAAACATGTCCACGGACCTCTAAACGGACGAGACGGAATCATATGACGGGACGGGGCCCCGCCGTACCCACCGAGCAAACAAATATATACACCACGGACGAATATGTACCAAAGGTAGGCTCGAATAAGAAGCACTCCAAGACCGATGAAAATCCTAGGCCGGCGGATCACCAAAATCTGTGCACTGCGGGCATGAAACGCGGCCCCCCGACGAAAGGGGTCGGACGGAATATGTACTGAGTATGCAAAGTAGAAATATACAATATATCAAATCTGAGTCATAATCGAAGCGGAAATACAGAAAGTAAGTACATATCCAAAATACCAAAACGTTTACTTGTTAATAATATTTTTCTCAAGAAAACGAATTATGCATAGGACTCAGTGTCACACCACATACCGCGGTCAAAATCCAGCGGCACTATCACATCACATAACATACCGCGGCCAAATACCCAGCGGCAATATCGCAGAATATACCGCGGCCAAATACCCAGCGGCAATATCCGGAGAACATACCGCGCCAAATACCCGGCGGCTATATCACGTAACATAACATACATAACATAACATAACATACCGCGGCCAAATACCCAGCGGCAATATCATATAACGGCATACAAATCATTATTACAAACCCAATAGAATAACCAAAACATACTATTATTTCCAACCCAAGGAAATAGTCAATTCAAATTTTCTCCGAATGTCACTCGAAAGCATATCAAGCCAAACTTCAGAAATCATAATCCCGTATCAAAATCACATGCATATGAGCAAATAAATAATTAAGCTACCTTTCAAAAATCCGATGACCAAATATATTTACTAACATCGGAAAGGGCAGAAACAAGTTTCAGATTTATCGGAATTAGTACACCAATGCTACAACCTTCTGAAATCATCCTTATGTGTCAAACTGTATTATCAAACTCAATAAAGTAGTTAAAATAACTATTTTATAGTAATCGGAGCGATGGTCAAAAGTTCTCTTTCGAAATCTCGCAAACATACCAAAAGATAAGTAAAATAGTCATATTTGAAATCGGAATAATCATTACAACATTTTCTTTCAAAAATTGTCTAAATTACATAAAAAGGGCATCGCGGGACCCACGGACGGGTGTAGACCCGAGCTGGGCCCGCCTATGGAAAACATACTCATCCTACATCATACAAGCTCCTACGAAAATTTCAAAGCAATCCGAGCTTTTCTGAGAAAGTTATGAGCGTTTGAACTTTTGGAATTGCTAAAGAATAAGCTTTAAAACCAAAAATCAGCTTTCATGACATCTTTACAAATTATGAATTCCAAGGATATAAGGATCAATGTTATGGCATATGAGCACAAGAATACCAAGGAAACACATGCGAATCATAGACAAGCTCGGATTGCGAGAATAGAGTTTCCTAGAGGCTCGTATCATAGCCTACTTTAACTAAGGCATACCAAAAAGAAAGGTTACTTTACATACCTCAAACGCTCTCCAAAATGATCCAAACTCAAGCTAAATCCCACCTATGATTCGGGCTGCCCACGATCTATAAATAAGCCATAAAATGCCAAACATTAGCTAATGACTTTTAGGCCTTAAATTTCAAATTCGCCCTAATTCTACAGAAATTTGGGCAGCATTTCCCCTGTAAATAGGCTACCCCGAGAATTTAACTCGGCCATATCAATCAACAACAACTAACCTAGCAACATCAACAACCAATCCGGAAAGCAATACAACAACAATAGCTTTCTTTTCCATCATTTATCAACTTTCATAATTTCAATTCGACGACTTACCTTCAAGCCAAAATCGACGCTTATATATTCACATACTAACCCGAACCCATACCAACAAAATTTCAAGACATCCTAAGCAATTCATACAACATTTTCAACAATCCATAAATTTTCCCAAGTTACCCGAAAACAGCCCCTAACCGAGACACCCCCTTTTTCATGCTCCTCCTTTCCAAACCATGATTTGTATCCACAATTTACATTCTAACAATGCTATCTCATCAATATACCAATTACATTAAGCATACAATAACCTCCAAAAATAGTCCGCAACATCACAATATCAATTTGAACCATTAAACATTCATTTCCAACATAGAATTCATAGCGACGACGACCAAAACAATAAGCGATACGAATTCAATTCTTGGCACATAAGGTGACCCATTTTCGGCTAGCACACCAACATGCACACATGGATGATTCTCAATCGTTCCTTGACTTACAATGGTCATAATATACTAACTAGACATTAATTCATAGTTTCAATATCACACAACACACACACCCATCACACGCCCAACCCTCATATATATAACCTCAACTCCAACATACTTTATTTCATGATTTTCAACCATATTAACATACTACAACATGAATATAACCTTCATAACACAAAAACAAGATCAAATCTTACCTTTTCTTCTTCAACTTCACAATAGCCTAGGGTTTCCCAAGATGAAAAATAATGGATTGATCGCTCCAACGATGCTTCCACGCTACTTAGGGACCTCAAAATAATGGGTTTACATCAACAAAATAATTTTAGAAGGACAAGAAATGGGGGTTAAATTTTCTCCCAGTACTGCCGAGAGCCTCAATGGGGGTTTTCGGCTTTTTTTTTTTTTTTTTTTTTGCAAGTGAAGAATGAACTAAAGATGACTAGCAAGTCATCTTTTAATCCCCTTGAGTAGTACAAAAATATTGGCCCACATTAATGAGTTGGATCACTTAAAAGATGACACAAAATTGGTGTGGGCACCACAATCCACTCACATGGTCAACATGGAAAAGTGGATGATTTTCCACATCCAATTTTATCACTTTTGGTCCCAAATTTTCCTAATTGTTCCATACCAATAAATTCATGCACAACTTATATCTCAAAATAAAATCGAAGGTCAAAAATCCCGACTTTGTATCCCGGAATAGTTTTGTCCTTAACTTATCATAATTAATCCGGATTATTCCAATGTATAAAAATACGGGTTCTAACATCCTCCCCCCCTTTAGAACATTCGTCCTCGAATGTTAAATTAACCTTACGGGTCATACAAACAATTTTGGGGGAGTTTCTTTTATAACAATCACAAACAGTTCATACATCAATCAACATAACCAATTAAAGAGTCCAAATTACTGTACCCGTATACGGTGGCGCCTCCCGATCCTCGTCCACGGGTCAACGCATATAGGCGGTTCGATGGACCGCCGGGCGGGGGCTCCGCCACGGCCTCGCCGCCACGGCCTTTCTTTCGGAGTCGGCGTGCCCCGCCCCATCGGGCGCATAGATACGAAGGGGGAAGACGAACCGGCGAACCGGCCGCAGGGCTGAGCTGCTCCCCCTGCACCGCCCCTGAGTGGACAATCTCTCATATAGTGGCCCTGCTGGCCACAGGTAAAGCAAGCACCCGTGGCACGATAACACTCCCCCGAATGGCGTCCCCTACAATGAGGACATCGGGGTAGGGGTGGCCTCCACTGGCTGGAATCTCCGTCCATCTGTACGAGCACGGAGCCACGGAACTCGCCGCTCTAAGTACCCCGCACCGTACGGGCTCCAACCGATGGCCCGCGGGGTGTAGTCCGCCCGGGCCGGGGAGGGTATGCGCCGTCGCCGAGGCCTACTGCCCTCGAGACTCCCCCATCATGTCGCGACTCCGGCCCTCTTGGGCTGGCCCGGCCATAATCCCTCGTCGGCCGACGCCCCGGTGTCGGTCCCCCATACCCGGGCGTGGGCTCGTATACGGCGATATCCATCCTGTGGGGCCGCCATCACCGTACGACTATCAATCAAGTAATCATCCGGCCCTATCACATACTGGGGTGCATCCGGTTAGTCATATCGCAACATAAGCGGGCGCATATCCGGCCGGCCGAATCAAACTCCGCATCGTACTCCCCGACACTCACCGCCCTCTCGCGTTCAATAGCGAGAAATCGGTCTACCCCCCGGCTCGCCTCGCCTCGGGAGGCGTAAAATGGGCCATAAAAGCCTCGGCAAACTCGCCCTATACGGTGGAGGGGCACCTCGCCTCGGGACGCATCCACGACTCATACCCGGTTAGTCGCTACATCGTGCAACCCAGTAGGATGCCATCTCAACCGACTCGTCTCGTAAGCACTAATCAATCGCAGGTCCGCCGCATCGTCGGATAAACTCACGAGGATCCTCTGCGGCTTGGACCCGAAGAACTCGGCGGCCCACAAAGTAGAAAATCACGGGCCCCGTGACCTGTCGCGCCTGCTCACACGATCATCCCGCTTCTCCCCCCGTTCGGGGATCCGTCCCGCGACCAACCGAGTCAATAAGCATCGCCTCTCGTAGGTCCCATCACCGCCCCCGGGCCGGGTGCCGGAGGCGGTGTACCGGTGCCGGCGGAGCCGGCGGTGAGCCGCCCCTCGTGCCGGTACCGTGGTCGCTCCAAATCCCTCCGATGCGGCGGCAGTCCAACTAGCGTCGGAGGCACAATATCCGCTCTATCCGAGCACGAGCCCTAGTAGTCGCCCGGCTCGCTAGTCTCACCTCGGTCAGACTTGCCCTTCGGGCAAATCGTGGCCTTCCTCGGAGGCATCGGCTCGAAAACATAACATTCGTCGGAGAGGAGTCATCCTCGCTAACACGGCTCTATCGCACGATCTAAGATCGAAGAGAAAAGACAACATCCTAAATGTCCCGTAGCTTCCTGTTTATAGAGGTGGTGCACAACACATCGATAAACAAGACTCTACTAGACACGATCGTGGACACTCCGAGGACAAGCGCTCGATACCACTTCACGTCGCGACCCAACCCCGTAGGCCGTGACTAGTGCCCGATGCGGGCACCCAAACACCTATCAAACGCTATCACAAGGTATATCAAACACATCCAAGTATCCAACAGAAGCCGACAAGGCTATGTCTCAAATTTAGATAATTTCCAGAAAAATTTCGGCAGAGTTTCCTTTGTTTTACGGACTATCCAAAATAACCCTGCGCACAGAAAATACCAACAAAGGCCACACAGGGCCAACAACACAACATATATACACATATGCGGACCGGCCGCCGCGGCGAATGGGATCGCCCAAACACAACATATACAAACACAACCGTACGAAAGTAGGCACAACCCACAAACATGTCCACAGACCTCTAAACGGACAGACGAGAATCATATGACGGGACAGGGCCCCGCCGTACCCCTGAGCAAACAAATATATACACCACGGATGAATATGTACCAAAGGTAGGCTCCGGAATAAGAAGCACTCCAAGACCGCTGATGAAAATCCTAGGCCGGCGGATCACCAAAATTTGTACTGCGGGCATGAAACGCGACCCCCCCGACGAAAGGGGGTCGGTACGGAATATGTGCGAGTATGCAAAGTAGAAATATACAATATATCAAATCGAGTCATAATCGAAGCGGAAATACGAAAGTAAGTACATATCCAAAATACCAAAACGTTTACTTATTAATAATATTTTTCTCAAGAAAACGAATTATGCATAGGACTCAGTGTCACACCACATACCGCGGTCAAAATCCAGCGGCACTATCACATCACATAACATACCTCGGCCAAATACCCAGCGGCAATATCGCAGAATATACCGCGGCCAAATACCCAGCGGCAATATCACAGAACATACCGCGGCCAAATACCCTGCGGCTATATCACGTAACATAACATACATAACATAACATAACATACCGCGGCCAAATATCCAGCGGCAATATCATATAACGGCATACAAATCATTATTACAAACCCAATAGAATAACCAAAGCGTACTATTATTTCCAACCCAAGGAAATAGTCAATTCAAATTTTTTCCGAATGTCACTCGAAAGCATATCAAGCCAAACTTCAGAAATCGTAATCCTGTATCAAAATCACATGCATATGAGCAAATAAATAATTAAGCTACCTTTCAAAAATCCGATGACCAAATATATTTACTAACATCGAAAAGCTGAGAAACAAGTTTGATTTATCGGAATTAGTACACCAAAGCTACAACCTTCGAAATCGTCCTTATGTGTCAAACATGTATTATCAAACTCAATAAAGTAGTTAAAATAACTATTTTATAGTAATCGGAGCGATAGTCAAAAGTTCTCTTTCGAAATCTCGCAAACATACCAAAAGATAAGTAAAATAGTCATATTTGAAATCGGAATAATCATTACAACATTTTCTTTCAAAAATTGTCTAAATTACATAAAAGGGCATCGCGGGACCCACGGACGGGTGTAGACCCGAGCTGGGCCCGCCTATGGAAAACATACTCATCCTACATCATACAAACTCCTACGAAAATTTCAAAGCAATCCGAGCTTTTCTGAGAAAGTTATGAGCTTTGAACTTTTGGAATTGCTAAAGAATAAGCTTTAAAATCAAAAATCAGCTTTCATGACATCTTTACAAATTATGAATTCCAAGGATATAAGGATCAATGTTATGGCATATGAGCACAAGAATACCAAGGAAACACATGCGAATCATAGACAAGCTCGGATTGCGAGAATAGAGTTTCCTAGAGGCTCGTATCATAGCCTACTTTAACTAAGGCGTGCCAAAAAGAAAGGTTACTTTACATACCTCAAACGCTCTCCAAAATGATCCAAACTCAAGCTAAATCCCACCTATGATTCGGGCTGCCCACGATCTATAAACAAGCCATAAAATGCCAAACATTAGCTAATGACTTTTAGGCCGTAAATTCCAAATTCGCCCTAATTCTACAGAAATTTGGGCAGCATTTCCCCTGTAAATAGGCTACCCCGAGAATTTAACTCGGCCATATCAATCAACAACAACAACAACAACCAACCTACTAACATCAACAACCAATCCGGAAAGCAATACAACAACAATAGCTTTCTTTTCCATCATTTATCAACTTTCATAATTTCAATTCGACGACTTACCTTCAAGCCAAAATCGACGCTTATATATTCACATACTAACCCGAACCCATACCAACAAAATTTCAAGACATCCTAAGCAATTCATACAACATTTCCAACAATCCATAAATTTTCCCAAGTTACCCGAAAACAGCCCCTAACCGAGACACCCCCTTTTTCATGCTCCTCCTTTCCAAACCATGATTTGTATCCACAATTTACATTCTAACAATGCTATCTCATCAATATACCAATTACATTAAGCATACAATAACCTCCAAAAACAGTCCGCAACATCACAATATCAATTTGAACCATTAAACATTCATTTCCAACATAGAATTCATAGCGACGATGACCAAAACAATAAGCGATACTAATTCAATTCTTGGCACATAAGGTGACCCATTTTCGCTAGCACACCAACATACACACATGGATGATTCTCAATCGTTCCTTCACATTACAATGGTCATAATATACTAACTAGACATTAATTCATAGTTTCAATATCACACACACACACACCCATCACACGCCCAACCCTCATATATATAACCTCAACTTCAACATACTTTATTTCATGATTTTCAACCATATTAACATACTACAACATGAATATAACCTTCATAACACAAAAACAAGATCAAATCTTACCTTTTCTTCTTCAACTTCACAATAGCCTAGGGTTTCCCAAGATGAAAAATAATGGATTGATCGCTCAACGATGCTTCCACGCTACTTAGGGACCTTAAAATAATGGGTTTACATCAACAAAATAATTTTAGAAGGACAAGAAATGGGGTTGAATTTTCTCCCGGCTGGCCGAGAGCCTCAATGGGGGTTTTCAGCTTTCTCTTTTTATTTGCAAGTGAAGAATGAACTAAAGATGACTAGCAAGTCATCTTTTAATCCCCCCTTGAGTAGTACAAAAATATTGGCCCACATTAATGAGTTGGATCACTTAAAAGATGACACAAAATTGGTGTGGGCACCACAATCCACTCACATGGTCAACATGGAAAAGTGGATGATTTTCCACATCAATTTTATCACTTTTGGTCCCAAATTTTTCTAATTGTTCCATACCAATAAATTCATGCACAACTTATATCTCAAAATAAAATCGAAGGTCAAAAATCCCGACTTTGTATCCCGGAATAGTTTTGTCCTTAACTTATCATAATTAATCCGGATTATTCCAATGTACAAAAATACGGGTTCTAACATAGGGAGAAAGATATTCCTAAGACAGCCTTCAGAACAAGATATTGCCATTTTGAGTTGCGGGTAATGTCGTTCGGGCTAATTAATGCACCGGCAATATTTATGGATTTGATGAACAATGTGTTCAGGCCCTTCCTAGATTTATTTGTGATTGTGTTCATCGACGATATCCTGGTATATTCTAGGTCCGAGACAGAACATACGGATCATTTGCGTACCGTTCTTAGCGTTCTTCAAACTCGACAGTTATTCACCAAATTTTCTAAGTGTGAATTTTGGTTAAATTCAGTGACCTTTTTGGGGCATATTATTTCAGTCGATGGCATTCAAGTAGATACCTAAAAGATTGAGGCCGTGAAGACTTGTCCAAGGGCCACAACACCTACGGAGGTTCGTAGTTTTTTTTGGCTTAGCAGGTTATTACAGGAGGTTTATAGAAGGATTTTCTTCTATTTCTGCACCACTCACGAAGCTAACCCAAAAATCTGCTAAATTTCAATGGACGGATGCTTGTGAACGTAGTTTCCAAGAGCTAAAGGATAGATTAACTTCGGCCCTAATCCTGACACATCCAGAGGGATCGGAAGGTTATGTTGTCTATTGTGATGCTTCAGGCGTCAGATTAGGCTGTGTGTTAATGCAACATGTAAGGTGATTGTGTATGCTTCAAGGCAGTTGCGGAAACATGTGAAAAATTATCCGACCCATGATCTTGAATTGGCTGTAGTAATTCATGCATTGAAGATGTGGAGACATTATTTGTATGGCATCCACGTTGATATTTATATAGATCATAAGAGCCTTCAGTATATTTTCAAGCAGAAGGAATTGAATTTACGGCAACGGCGATGGTTGGAATTGTTGAAAGATTATGATGTTAACATCCTATATCATCTCGGGAAAGCAAACGTTGTGGCTGATGCTCTTAGCCGTAGATCCATGGTCATTCAGAGAAAAGAGAGATAGCTCGTGAGTTCCAGTAGTTAGCTAGCCTAGGAGTTCGAGTAGTGGACTCAGGCAGTATGGGAGCTACCATTCAAAATTTAGGGGTCTCGTCGCTAGTAGTGGAAGTGAAAGAGCGTCAATACGAAGATCTCATGCTAGTTCATTGCAGAAACACACTCCCTCAGAAGGAGAAGTCATTATTTGAGATTTCTAGAGATGGAGTTCTCCGATGTCCAGGTAGGTTGTGTGTTCCCAATGTTGTAAGGTTACGTCAGCAGATATTAAGGGAAGCCCATTGTTCCCGTTATTCCGTTCACCCCAAAGCAACGAAAATGTATCGTGATCTTAAATCTATCTATTGGTGGAATGGAATGAAGAAGGACATAGCGGAATTCGTAGCTCAATGTCCTAACTGTCAGCAAGTGAAAATTGAGCACCAAAAGCCGGGTGGATTGTTGCAAGCTATGGAGATTCCGACTTGGAAATGGGAAGTAATTAATATGGACTTTATTACAGGCTTACCCCATTCCCAATGTAAGTATGATTCTATATGGGTGATTGTAGATAGACTTACAAAGTCAGCTCATTTCTTATCGGTCAGAACTGTATATGTAGCAGAGGATTATGCAAAGCTTTATGTTAAAGAGATAGTGCGACTTCACAATGTTCCAGTATCTATTATCTCCAATAGAGGGACTCAATTTACAGCCAATTTTTGGAAAACTTTCCAAGAAGGTCTGGGGACTCAGGTGAGTCTTAGCACGACATTTCACCCACAGACGGATGGGCAAGCTGAACGTACCATTCAGACCCTTGAGGATATACCACGGGCATGTATGTTGGATTTTGGAGGTAGTTGGGATGACCACTTACCACTCGTTGAATTTGCTTATAACAACAATTATCATTCTAGCATCCAAATGGCTCCGTATGAGGCTTTATATGGGCGCAAGTGTAGATCTCCAATTGGGTGGTTTGAAGTAGGAGAGGCTAAATTGATAGGACCAAACTTGGTCCAGCAGCCTATAGAGAAAGTCAAGCTTATACAGGATCGACAGCCCAGACTCGTCAGAAATCCTATGCAGATAACCATCGAAGGGACTTAGAGTTCCAAGTGAAAGATTGGGTATTTTTTAGGGTGTCACCAATGAAGGGCGTCATGTGATTTGGCAAGAAGGGAAAGCTTAGTCCCCGGTACATTGGACCTTATGAGATTGTACGTAAGGTAGGCCGAGTGGCTTACGAATTAGATCTACCTCATGATTTGGAGTCAGTTCACCCAGTTTTCCATGTATCGATGCTTTATAGTGCATTGGAGATCCTTCCAGAATTGTACCAATAGATGATGTCCAAGTTACCAAACAATTGTCTTATGAAGAAGTTTCCATTTCCATTCCGGATAGGCAAGTACGGAAGCTCAGAACCAAAGAGGTAGCTTCAGTTAAAGTTTTATGAAGAAATAATAATAGAGAGAAAATGACTTGGGAAGCAGAAAAAGACATGAAGTTCCGGTACCCGCATTTATTTTCACCTTCAGAGGAGACTCAGGCAGAGACGCCATTATCCTCTGGTATATAGTGCTTTCCTTGATGCTTTCCTGGTCGTGTGTGGCCATAGTTATTGATGTTGTTGTTGTAGCCCTGTGAGGCGATGTATTTTAGGTTGCTGTTGCGGGATGGTAGTGCCATATTATAGGGGAAACTCTGGAGAATTTTTATAGAATCCCCAAGAACCAAACATTCAAGGACGAATGTTCCTAAGGGGGAAAAAATGTTACACCTCGGAAATTTCGGATTTGTTGCCTTGTGAATAGGCAAATGTGAGCTTAAGGTGATTATGAAATCCTTACAAGATTAAGGGAAGTGTTATATATCTTAAAGCGCATACTATAAGATTTTGAAGTCATATGAATATGCCAAATTTAGTTTGTTGAAGGAAGTGGAATATAAGTCATGTTCGGAAAGGTTTTCGCTATGACTGAGCTAGTATTTATTTGGTGATGTCTTGAGGGGCTGCTACAGGTCCTATTGTATGGTTAATGAAGTATTATGTAAGTGCCAAGAAGGTTCCCCGAGGATTGGAAGTCAAATGAATCGACGAGAGGAAGTTTCGTACAACTGGGAGTTATACGACCACTTATACTGTCCGTATAAGGGGGGACCGTATAAATCGACCTTTAAAGAAAGGGACTTTTCCATGGTGGTGTTATACGGTCCCCTTATATGGACCGTATAATGTTATACGGACCGTATAAGTGGTCCGTATAAGTCTATCGGGCAGAATTATTATTTTTTGTAATAAATAGATGGCCCTTGTTCTTTTATTTCATTTTTCATATTTCCACAAGCCTTGAGAGCTCCAAACCCTTTTCCAAGCATATTACGCTCCAACCCAAGAGAAAACAAAGATCAAGAGGCAAGAATCAAAGTGTTCATGTGTTAGAAGGCTTCCTAGGGTTAGTAGACTACAAGAGATTCTTGGGTATTAAAGCTAGGGTTTTTACATAAGATGATAGATGCTCCAAATCTCATTCCCATGGGATAAAAGGCTAGTTTTCATGCTTATTTCATGGCATCATGAGTCTTGGTTGTTGAACAACTTGGGTAGAAGAAGAAAGTAGAAAATACGGGCTAAATGCAACTTTTATGATGTTTTTGAGTAGTAAGCTAACTTGAGTCATGATTCTTAGTATAATATGGATATAATCTTATTATGGAAGATAGTAATAGTGATGAGGAAACATTGTATGAAAATGTTCTAAGAATGGGTGTGAAGTTGTTAGTAAAAGTTGAGCATGAGAATGAATTTTGAAGGCTCAATGGAATGTGATTACTTGATTATGATATTGTGGGTGTTATTGTGGATGTTTGGGAGTTATTTTGTAATATGGTGGAAGTTGACGAAATAGGGGAAATCTTTGCTCAATTTTCATTAGATGATGAATTATTCTAGTTTGAATTTAAGAGTATCATTAAGGCTTAACCACGGTATGAATCCTTCTAAATGTAGATTGTTCAAGCTTCGACGGTGAACGTTAAGTAGTTAAGAAGACAAAGAGGTATGTAAGGCTAACCCTTCTTTCATTAAGGCATGATTCCTTTTCTATATACCCTCTCATGAGTTCCATAATGTCTTCCAAATGACTCAATCTCTAAAATTACTAAAGCTCATGATCCTCGATATTTTCACGATGCTATTATCACCCTTATATGATAGTTGATCCACTAAGGATCGATGTGACGAAAACGATGATGGTAATGATGTTGATGACGCTTATGGACTCTTATGTATACGTGCCTAAGTATGTATGACTATTAACACCGAGCATATATGGCGGGGTATGATACCTATCGCGCGCACACCACGGTAGTTGGGTACGAATAACCCTGAGCCTTGGTAGGGCCAGGTATGTATAACACCAAGCCTTGTCATGGCCGGGTACGTGAAACACCAAACCTTCATGGTCGGGTATGATACTAATAAATATATGTATATATACATGAGTAAGCATTAGAAATGGTAGGTCCCTATGAAAGACAAGTAAGTAAATATGATTATGACCACTAGAGGTACAAATGGCTTTATTACCTCCTGATTCTTTTATCTTATGCTATTTCTTATGCTCTTACTATGATGTTGATTATGCTTTACATACTCAGTACATTATTCATTCTGACGTCCTTTTGTTTATGGACGCTGCGTCATGCCCGCTGGTGGACAGGCTTGACCTATAGATTTCTTGTTCAGCGACTGCATAGAGGAGCTCCATTTCATCCGGAACTATAGCTTTTGGTATTATTCGTTTGTGTACATACATATGGGCATGGCGGGGTCCTGTCCTGCCTATATGATGTTACATACTCTTCTCAAAAGCTCATAGATAGTTGTGTACGGTTGGATGTCCTGCAGCCTTGTCGGCTCATATTTTGTATATTATTTTGGCAGCCTCATTGGCTTGTGTATATGGATATGGGCATAGTTGCTGATAATGATATAAATGTGTCGTTGCCCAATGAGATTAGTATTATTGATGTATAGAAATCATGTGTAGGCCATGTGGCTCACCTAGACGTAAAGGTGAATGTATGATAAGAGGTGCCCGGGTGGGTTAGCACTGGGTGCTCGCCACGGCCCTCCAGTTGGGTCGTGACAACATTTCTATCCTGACTATCACCGGATCTGTTTCTTCTAAAATTTGTGCTAATTGCTCATCCGTGCTTTCCAGACATTCCTTCAGACGCTCCTCTTCTTGGGCATCGTGAGGAGGTACGTATCTTGGGATGGATACACGGGCCAAGTGCCCCTGTAGGCATTCATGATACCCCGAGTCATACCCTGCCTCGAACCTTTCTGGAGCCAAAGTATCTGGGCCCCAACTCACGCGACCATTCCATTCTCTGAGGATTACCCCAGCGTTCTTGATCTTTTGCCCCGTGTGCTCAATGATGAACTACTCAGGATTTCCTACCTGAGGTATCACTTGCCTAAGTTGTGGAAGTCGGGGGCATTTTTA